>NC_056729.1:1216740818-1216815818 GCF_019279795.1 Protopterus annectens
ACTCATCTGCACAAATATAAGATTTCTGTTAAAAAGTCAGTGTTCATTACATTTAACAGCACAAAAACATAAATGCAATAAGCATATGATATGTACTAAGATGCTCCAAACCCCCAAACAGATATAATTTAAATTCGCTGGCAAAAGCCAACAAACCAGTGTAATGCATTGCATTCTATCATTTTAAATATATATGTCTCTGCACACACAGTGAAAGTAGTACCATCCATGTACAGTAGGCTTAACCAGAGTTATATTTGCACAAGTGTTGTGCACAATCATCACCAGGTAAGAGCAGCAACAGCACCATTTCTAGAAGGACATTTACACATTTGCATTTCTATATGACCTGTGCTGAGAGACACAGGTACAGTGTAGAAATAAGAGCAACTATCCTGGCCATTGAAACATTTCACAGGCTCCCTGTGGATATGAAATGGATGCCACAGCAGTCAACTGGCCACACACTCCATTACAAATATCCTAGGCAGGAACATATATACAGATGGTCCAGATTGGTGAAATCAGCTTCAGTCATAGATGATTTCCATGCAGTCTCTAAGCTGTTAGGCATATAGGCACCAAGGTACTAATGATACCACACACACAGCCACCCTTAGTGCAGATGATTCTATGACTACGGCTGGCATAGATATCACTCCATAAATGGTCAGATGACTTGTGACCACTGTGGTGAATAACTGGCTTCTCTGCCGCTGGGTATTCTGTTTGCAGCTTTAATACACATTCTTACCGAGCTTGTACCAAGAATTTGAGACCACCCCATGCATTCACCTTGTAGGTGACACAGGATATTCTCCTGCTGTTCACATGCACAAAGAAAATAGCCATGGTTATATTATATGAAATATACTTTCATGAATAACAAGCACTCACGGAGCCTGTTTATCAGCAAATGTTTGAAATGAGGGTAAGTAATGCATTTAGACAGTAAAGTAAAGTGAACACACTGAGCAGCACATGACAGGAAGAAGGACAAGGCAAGAAAGGGACATTTTTAGGTGCATCAAGTTATGCAGAGTGAGGATAGAAAGAACTGAAGGAATAAGTGAAAACCAAGCAGATGGAGTACAATATATTTGCAAAAGATTTGCTGAGGATACCAATGACAAGATATTTGCCTCTGCCATCTCCTTAGCAACCAGCTGATGGATAGCAGAAGGTACTGGATATGCCTTGAAAACCCATGGGGATACATTTTCATTAAGCAAAGTTTTACCATTAGATACTGCAGAGTGCAATGCCACTTTTAAATGCAGTAGAAGAATCATTAATATCAAGTCTTATAATTCCTAAAAAATCCATGGTATAATAGGTCATTCTGTAAGGTGCTTTATTTTCATCCAGTCATGTCTCAGCTTCCACAGCCATTCAAAGCTCCATAAGGCTGCATGTCATTCTGTATAACATGAAAATGTATTTTATATAGCACGCGTCTTTCACCATCATATGCTACTGTCTCAGACAGCAGCACTCCAAGCAGAGTAACTGTCTCACCAGTGCATGTCTTTAGATGGATGGACTGTGCACTCAGATTTGCTTTACTATTTAATTATTATTCATAACTATTTGAGATATTACTGCAACAGCTGATGCTGTACCTATTGGCGTTTTCACTACATGATCACTTATTTTTGGCACAAGCCAAAGCATTTGCTAGCCTGTACTATTTATGCTGAATGACTCTACCTTACCCAATACATCTTCACATTCATTACTAGAAACTTCTGCAATAGTATGCATACTTTGGTTTTCATTTTCCACGTTTTATCTTTTCCCTTACTATTCCAAGAAATTATCTGAATAAGACATATCTTATGGTTCTGTGTGCACTCTTCGGTTATTAACAGGAATTTCATTTGAAACTGCTGCAGTCTTCCAATATGCATTATCCAATTTTCCATTAAACTATTAAGCACATCAGTTTTACCAATATATGCCATGTCTATACCCTTCAATTACTATTGTTGCATGCCACCTTGGTTTATCTTTCCTTTGCTGTTGCGGACACTAAGAAAACTAATGAGTGTGCCAAGAATCTGGCAGAAGACTTTGCAATGGTTATTTTGTTTTATTATTTGAATCTGTTAACCAGGGTAGATCACTGATCCACATGAATCTTTTCAGAACTTAGCCGCGGAGTACTGATAGGTTAAATGACTTTCTCAGTATTGGCAAATGGAGGCTGAGCGAATAAAACACTAAACCACAAAGACTTCCGATATGGCTGCACACTGATCAACAGCTTAATTTCAGTTCGCCGACTAGCACTGTGATGATGCTAGTCCTCTCATCATACCATGAAGAGCTGCCTGAAATGATTATTCTTCAATGAGTGCTGAACTTGATGTACAATCACCCCCTGCTGCTGTTCTTTCTACAGCTATGTTACATGCCTTCTGTGACACCTACCATATAATGTTGTTTACTCTTCCAAGACTGAACTGTGGTGCTGTTCCTCTCACCCATGACATTCATATCTTATACCACTTTTTCCAGCTCACAGTATCAAAGAAGCCAGTGGGTTTCTCCTACCTCCAACTAGGTGCTCTCCATGTGTTCAGAGTGCCTGTTGGAATATGACTTTCTTTGCACAGCTGGGCTTGTCCAACCTCTGACATCCATCGCCTTTGCAGGATGTGCTTACAAGTATGTGGACTTGACAACATAGACTGAAAACTGAAATTAAATGCAAGGCTACACAAAATAGGAGTGCCACAGTAATAATGCTGTGTTACTGAGTTACTCTGGGATAGGTACAGTGTTGGGGGCACAGATACTCTGCACACAGGTGAATTTCAATGTGTATCCCAGTATATATGGTCATGGGCTGGCTTGTGCAGGAAGATGACTGTAGCATGTATTGCATGGGGACTGTGCTGCATGTGTCTGCCCACAATGACTTAAAAGATTTTATTTACAATAAAGAGAAGTATCACAATACAATTAGATAGAAGAAACTACATTAGTATAATAATAAAACAAGAAAACATCTACATTGTTGTCAGAGATGGCAGCACAATGATGAAAAGCCTAATTTCATCTCTCCCTATGTGAAAACAGAAAATGAGAAATAAAAGCTAGTGATATTGTCATCTTTTGTAAAATTCAATTACTGGCTAGTGAGTACACTGCCTGAATGCCAATAAAGAAAAAATTCAGAGAACCTGAAAGAAAATCAACCAGAAAAGCTAAAGAGAAAAGGCTGGCTAGGATGAATCTTGCAGCTGTTCAGCAAAAAGCAGTTTAAGCTTCAGCACAGATACAAAAGATGCCTTCCAGTAATTTAGAGAAAAATAAATCAAGTGTATTCAGAAGTGATTAAAATAAATGAACACTGAAGGAATATATCAACTCAAATAACAAAAAGCTGAAAAATAGAAGAAGCATTAACTAGTTATTCAGATGAATTGATAAAACTGCAAAAACCAGACACGGAAATAAAGAAAAGGCTGGCTGAGTATGAAACATTTCAAGAAACGATACTTCAAAAATAGCTGCATTAGTAGCCAGAGCACACAGAAAACCCAAGATTTTCTGCTATGCAACAGAAACTGAAAGAAACAGGCTGTGTTAATGTTATGAAAGCACAAATAGGCTTTTACTGGCAAAGCTTACTCAGACTCTGCCATATATTGCTTTGAGGGAAAGATTAGTTTGTTTTTGCTTTCTTGTATTTTGTTTGCTTTCTTGTATTTTGTATTGCTTCATTGCCTTCTACTATTTTTTTTGTATTGTGGTTTATTTTCTATACACTGTGTTTTACTTTTATTCAGCTTTTAATTGCAAACTTAAAATAAGAAAGAGACCACAGCTGTGTCTCTCATGACTCACAAAGAAATTAGAACAGGTCAATTAAGATTAATTACCTGTGAGCTGAGGGTGAAGCTCAGAACTAAACCTTTTGTTTAAGGGGTAAAATAAAACATTTCAAGGCTTTACTGGAAAAGCTCTCTCAGACTCAGCCATAGATTTTTGTGAGAGAAAGGTTACTTTGTTTTTGTTTCCCAGTATTTTGTTTTGCTTTCTTGTATTTTGTATTGTTTCATTGCCTTCTTCTATTTTGTATATTGAGGTTTATTTTCTTTACACTGTGGTTTACTTACATTCTGCTATTAACTCCACATTTAAACTAGGAAAGAGACAACAGTGATGTCTCTTGTGAGTCACACAAAAATAAAATTCCCCCTCACCCCCCCATCCTAGTGGTGCTGTGTTTTCAAACTCAACTGTCTTCTTAGATGCCTGACCCTTATGTTAATCTGACCACATATTCCCTTCCTTCTCCTCTTTCAATGGCTATTGTAAGCATAGCATTATCATTTTCTGAAATCACTCTCCTTCAGCTATTTAAATTTATTGGCCATCCCACTATATTCCATAAAGCCAGAATACCAAGTGCTCATACACTTCCAATCTACTTTGCTCTTTTAAAAATAATGGTTCTCCACTTAGGCTAAAGCTTAAGTTATTCCCCTCTTTCCTAGCTTACTGCTTAGTGCATACTGCAACTCTTAGGATATTAAACCATTTTCCATTCTTACCTTTACATTCTGCAGCATCTAAGATTATTGAAGAGCCCACAGTTTTGCCTCTCACTAGCCATCTTGGGATTAATGTTTCTTTTTTGCTCTGGGTGAGAGAATGAGCATAGAGACATTATTTCCTAGAGACTCCTACCCTTTGGGATTGGTAAAGGAAAGAATATTAAATCCATAGTGGAAGGAAATACATGTAGAAACAATCTTGATCTGAGAACGGGCTATATTAGAAAGTGTGATAGTTGCAAATTTTGTAGATTTATTCATGAAGGACCATACAATGTCATAGCTGGTCTTGATAGAACAATTTCATCTCCCAGTAGATGTAATTGTAACACTATGTGAGTAGTTTATCTTGCAACTTGCACCTCATTTGATGCATTTTACATTGGGAAAACCAACAATGTAAGAATTAGGGAACATGTATATAACATCAAAAAGAATACATCTACAAATGCCCTTAACAGGCATCAAACTTTCTGTCCCAATTTTAACAAATTTACCTTTTTGGCATTGATAGGGTGGTGCTAATAGAAAGGAGACATGATTGTGATGCTTTGCTAGAGTTGCCACCTATTTGTTTTTTTTTTCTGGACTATCTGGAAATCAAGTTGATTCTCCAGTAATCTGGAAAACACTGTTCAAAAAGGAAACAGACTATCAGAGTTTGTTAAATCAGCTGATTTACTATGCTTTTTTACATTTTTACAGAAAAGCATAGTAAATTGGCTGAAAGCAGGTATCAGGAATAGAAAAAGTGGGTGTTCCCATCTGCTGATGTCATGGTGACATCACAACATGGGTAGAATGTAGATGGGAGAGAGATTGGGAATAGGTGGGGTTACGGGTGATGCAAGGGGTGTGGCCTTACTCCCGTATTAGCCACAACAAAATGCAGCAATCCTATGCTTTGCTTTAATTTAAAGAGTTAGTATGGCAACCTAGGCTTAAACCCACTGCTTCCCCTGGTTTTAATGACTGTCAATTATAAGTGTTTTGAAGAAGAGAGCTGATTGCCTGAACTTTTGGTTTTGTAAGGTGATATTATCCTGTCATGTATTATTTATTATTTATTTTCAATAGTACTTGAAGATAAAAAATATTTGTTTATATTTACAATGTTGTAAATGAGCATGTTATCAGGCTTTGTTTTTTTTTTATCAAGTTTTTGCTATTGTTATTTGAACCTTTAAATTTATTGTAAAGTGCTTGCATCTGTAATCAAAATATCAAAAATCAAATTAATTATTCATGAGATGCTGAATGAATTCCTGTGCTTGGTCAACAGTTTTTATTTATTCTGGATGAGAATGTACTCTGACAAAGTCCTTTTAGATATGGATGAAAGCACCAAGTCTTTTTGGTTTTAATTGAAGAATACATTTTTGCTGTTGTGAACTCTGTTGTGCTTGTTCTTATACTGTTTTTGTTTAGTACACACACTGCACCTATTACACAGATTTCAAAGCAAACACATAAACCCACATACACTTAGGCACTTAAATGTAACCTTCCTAAACCTCAAAGACCTCACAGATAAAATGTACTTAACAAATACCCTCAGCAGCCCCAAATGCTCCTTTTAAAATAACTACTACACCAACACATACAGCCACATCTCATGGAGCCTCTACTTCTAAGCCCATAAGGCAAGCCACCACCCAATCCACAATTCTGGTCATTGGAGACTCCATTGTGAAACACACTGATGCCCCTCTCACCAGGCAGAGTAAGGAGAAAGTCACTGTCAGTTGCTTATCAGGGATCCAGCATCTGCCATATTACCCATGCACTCGGGTCTTTGGACCACAAGTACAGGAATGACTCAGTCATAGTCCATGTGGGTGTAAATGAAATGAGATAATTGGCTTGGTTTCCACTGTCATTCTAAGGCAGTGCAATATTTATGAGCATGGAAAAAGGTGATCAGCAGAGCACACTGCTTTGCAGGGATGGTCTGCACCTCTCCCAAGCTTTTAAATATTAACTAAAACATTGTCTTCCCCCCATAGTGCCTTTTTTAGGTAATAATAAACTGAAAGTACTTCTAACATAGCATATAAAAAACCAAGAAACTCTAAAGGTGCTACTGCTCAATGAAAGGCGTCTAAAAAAACTACATTCCCTACAAGTTCATCTAACCCTAGGGAATGCTGACATTTGTGGGGTCACTGAGACATGTTTCAAAGCTGTGGAGAGCACACTGGCAGTGCAAGGCTATAATGCCTTCCACACATTAAGTTCAACTACTACACAGAAAGGGGCTAAAGTGGGAGGTTTATCAGTTTACATCAAAAATAAATATACCTCAAGGCTGGTCAAACAAGACAATGCACTTGAGCTTCTCCACATTCACATCACCATAGGTAAAATCCTATATCACTTCATTGCAAGCTATAGATCCCTTCTATGATCCAGGAAATCCATAACATGTATTTAAACATATTGGAAACACTCACCATTCAACCAAACACCATATTCACTGGCAACTTTAATTACCCACTATTAACTAGGAATCATATGCAACACCAAATGTACAGGCACAGAGATTCCTGAATTTTGTAAATACAGTCTCCATGGCCCAGATTGTAAATACACTAACCTGGGGTGCAAACATACTGGATCTAATCCTCATTAATATGGCAGAATGCTGTATCCCCACCCCCACCCCAGTGTATTGTCTTCTCTGGTAAGGTCAGACCACAAAATGATCTCCTTTGAAGTAAAAATAAAACTTGGTACCCCAGCTAATCCTGGAAAATTTGGTAACTACTCTAAGGCTAACTTACTATTATAACCTGGCAAAATTTCAAGCCCCCATATACCCATTGAACACTGCCGTCTATACAGAACTGTTTACAGAAACCCTGTACAAGCATGTTAACAGTTGCATAGAGGCAGCTGTACCCACCAGAAAGAAGTACATTACTAACTCAAAAAACAAGCCACCCTGGTGGAATCACATCAATAGGCCATTTAACAGGAGGAAGAAAATCATGGCAAAGATTAAGAGGTGCAGCACCCAGCAGGAACAAAGCTCTCTCATTAACTAAAGAAATAACTCAGAAGACAAATAAAGTCTACCAAAGCCAAATCTGAGGTAAATTTCACCTCCCAGGCCAAGGACAACCACTAGGCATTCATTAGCTATCTCCACAACCTCAAAGGCAAAACACAGTTGTGTGCAGACCTCATTGTTAATGGAGCCACATATACTGAACCAGTAGATATAGCAAACCCTCAAGCTTAACTCAGAAAATATCATGAAATATAACTCCCCCTGCTGTCACTAGGGAACAAGTCCTTAATGCTCTCTTAAAGACCTAGAACACTGTTATCAGTGGGACCAGACAATATCCCAGAATGCCTTCTAAATAGTATGAAATATGACCTATCAGGCCCTTTGGAATTCCTATTTAACTGTAGCCCCCAAACAGACCATGTCTCATGAATGGAGAACAGCAACAGTCTTCCATCAACAAACCCTGGAAAGTACAGACCCATAAGTCTCACTAGTCTCGTATGCAAAGCCATGGAAAGAATTATCATGGAAATGATCAATAATAATATAAGAAACCTCCAGACACTGGACCCAATCCAGTTTTGTTCAGTAAGGGCAGGTCATACCTACTCAACCTGGGGGACTTCTTTGAGAAGGTCACCAAAGCAATGGATGAGGGAAAAATGGTTCAAAAGTCCTACCTTGACCTGGTCAAAACATTTAACACAATACTAAACTCAGGCATTTTTGGCAAACCCAAGAGGCTAGGTACAAACCCTTATATCACCCAATGGATAGCCAACTCACTCACAGGTAAGACCCAGGAAGTTAGAATTTGTGAGTTCACCTCTACAAAGAGGTCAGCCATAAGTGGAGTTCCTAAGGGATTGCTCCTGGGAATGCTGCTTTTTGGCATTTATTCCCCTGAAGTCAAGGCCAATATCAATGGCCTCTGGCTGACTAAATTTGCATATGATTGCAAATTAGGAGCAGTCAAAATTTCAGGGCCTTCCACGATGGCTGCACATTGAGTAACAGCTTATTTATAGCTCTCCCAGTGTGAAAACAGACACTCAGCAGAAAAGGCCAATAGACTTGTGTTTATGGGCAAATTTCAGTAACTGGCTAGTAAGTGCTCTGCCTGGATACAGAAGACCTGGAAACAAATCAGCTACAAAAAGTGAGGAAAAAACACTGACTGGGGATTTCTTCAGCTGTTCAACAAGGAGCAATGCAACCTTCAGCCTTGACTTCCAGTAACCTACAGGAAGATATAAGACAACTGCATACAGACCTGGTTAAAATAAACAAAACACTGATGGAATATATCAACATAAACAATAAAAGGCTAGAAAAAAATGAAAAAGCTTTAAACAAATATTCAGAAGAGATGATAAAGCTGCAAAAATTAGAGGCTGAAATAAAGAAAAGGCTGGCTAAATATAAGACTGCTCAGGAAGAGATGTTTCAAAAAATAATAGAATTAGAGGACAGAGCATATAGGGAAAACCTGAGATTTTCAGTCATAGAATTCCAGAAAGACAGAAATATTTTCTATGAAGGGATGACACAGACAAATAACTGGTGTCAGAGTCATGGACTAAAACTAAATGCCAAGAAATACATTGTATCATTCAAGAAGTCAAACAACCCTGGTAGCTGTAGATCAATAAGTGTGTACAGCTTTAAGAAGCTTTCTTGGGGCCTGCACAAGTGTTTAAATACTGAGCATGTGTGAGCCTGACTGCCACTTTATAGTAAGCTGTTGAGATGTAAGAACAAATGTCTGTATAGTCTGTCTGTTAATCAGTTTGTATTTTGTAATACTCCTATCCATCCTGATGTGTTTCTATGTAATAAAGCATATAAACGAACTACCCTGCCTGTTCACCATCTATACTAAAGAGAGACAAGCGGCATGGTGTCAAAGGTGACGTCTAAAAAGGACATGGTGCCAGAATGGGATCCAGATCCCTCAGCTTCGAGACTGAGAGGCACTTAGTTAAGACTGGAGGAATATACAGGAGTGAGTCATCCCTAATGCAGGTGTAACTCACAAAACAGGTCAATAATGAATTTCAGGTATTAAAACTTGCTCAAACTATTTCTTATTCACAAAATATGATATGAGGCATTCAGAAACAAATTTCTAAATAATAGAAATATTTGATATTGTGATGAATTAACAGAAATATTTGAAATAACTCCTGAAAATATTTGAAATAAAGTCTGAATCACATAAAATGAATACCATATGAGCAACGGCCATATTTTTCACTAAGCACTACTTTTTCTCTTTAATCAAAACTATTCAAGTTGTCTGAAGTGTATGAAGTATTCAAATTTGTGCAGTATTACAGTACAGTTATTTCACAAATTATAGCCATTTCAAAGCATATTTCGTAAAGTACAGTATTTCAAAGAGTATCTTGTGCATTTGAATGTTATTACAGGCACAGATAGTAGTTTGTTCATATATAATTACAAGGGCCAGATTTTTCAGTGTGTTTGGGCATAATTTGTAGATATAGCTGAAGGATTTCATAGCCCAGCTTCAGTTGTGTTTGATAATAATATTGCAGAGAACAGGAGAGTGTTTGAGCAAGAGTACAATATTTTCCTACAGCCTGCATTTTCTGATAAAGATGACCATACAAAGGCATTTATTCTGCTTGATTTAGCTAGTTCAGAAGCCATAGAAAGGGAGTGTCCATTTCTGTATGCACCTGCTGTCTTTGCAGGAGAGGGGGGGGGCATCATATAGTTGTACTGGCTGAGTCAAGAGAAGATCCCAAGTGTTTAAAACATAAATTTATAGAAATGTGTAACCCCCAAATGAATGTTACAATGGAAAGGCACTTATTTTATACAAGGGATCAAAGGCCTGGTGAAACTTTTGCAGCATATGTAATTGATTTGAAAAACAAGGCTAAAATGTGCAGATTTGGTGATTTAAGGGATGATTTGATAAAATACAGTCTTGTGTGTGGTATTAAAGATGATGCTGTGTGTCAGATATATGAGCTCACAGAAAAGTATACAAATATGCTTACAAATGAGAGCTGCATGCTTCCAGTAACTTCTAAAGCCAATGCTGATAGTATGCAGCATGTGGTAAAAAGAAAAAGGCCTAAGCACATGGCAGCAACTGTAAGCCATGCAGTAGTCCCTGGGAAAACCCATAGCTTTCTAGCAAATTCCAGAGCACGCACAGTCTCAGTGAAGCATAAGACTGAGTCAGCAAACTTACAGAACGGGCCCCCACCCAGTTTTATAGCCAACTGCCGTAACTGGAGGAAGTCATGAGCCTAAAAGGGAAAAATGTTTAGCTTTTGGTCATCAATGTCACAAATACAATACATGGAATAATTTTAAAAGGTTTTGTAAATCAAAAGGCACATATTATTTTATTAAAAGGGAACATTTCAAGAAACAAGTTGATCAATTAGAAAGCCTTGACCCTACTTCTTATGTTGATGGTGTGTCAGTGCTTCATGAAATAGTCAATGCAGTAGATTTATGGGCAAAGAATGAAGTATGTTGTACTGTTCAGATAAATCAGAAGCCCAAAAAGCTCAAAGCTGACACAGATTCAAAGTGCACTGTTATGTCTACAGAAACATTTCCTACAGTATGTGCTGGTGAGAAGCTTGATTTGACAAAGTGGATGAAGCTTGTTGCTTATGGTGGTGAAAAATTCAAACCGAAGGTTCATTAATAATTTTATGTTGCTATGCTGGGAGAAGCTACGGCTTGTTATTTTATGTGGTCTAAAAGCATGTACAGTCTTTATTAGGACTCAGAGATAGTTTGAAAATGGTATTGCTTTCATTTAATAAAGAAGTCCATCATGTTAGTTTGAAAGACCACTGCTCTGATTTCGCCCAGTATATTTTTTCTACCTATGCTGATATTTTTGAAGACAAACTAGGCAAGCTTCCAGTTGTGTACTCCATGAAGTTCAACCCAGATATCAGCCCAGATGTCAGGCCAGCCTGGAAAGTTCCAGTAGTTATGCAGCACAGAGTCAAAGCCAAGATAGACAAAATGGTGCAGCAAGGTATAATTTGTCCAATTGAAGAACCAGCTGAATGGGTGGTAGCTCATCAGAAAAGCTCAGATGATATCAGAATATGTATTGATCCATGAGATGTGAGCAAAGCACTGAAAAGACCTCATCATCCAATGCATACAGTCAAAGAAGTTGCAGCTCTGATGCCAAATGCCTCTGTTTTTTTTTCTGTCTTATATGCAAATAGTTAATTTTGGTAAATTTTGCTTGACAAGAAATCCTCATTGCTAACTACATTCAGTACTCCTTTTAGCAGGTAGAGATTTTTGAGAATGTCATTTGGGATAAATTCTGCCAGTGAATTCTTTCAACATGCAATTAAGCAATTTTTTTTTCTGGGTATCTTGTTTTATTATAGTAGATGCTATTCTAGTAGGAGGTAGTGGTGAAGCTGAGCATGACAGAAGCCTCAGGAAAATTCTGGAAAGAGCATGTCAAGTGAATCTTAAGCTAAATCTTCAGAACTGCAAGTTCAGGTTACAAGAAGTTACTTATGTTGGCCATTTGTTTACCAGTTCAGGCTTACAACCAGACCCTTCCAAGCAAACAGCTATTCTCAAGATAATAGACAAAAAAAACACTAAAACTAGTAATATAAGTACTAGGAAGGAGAACTAAGGAGGGGGGGCACTAAGAAAGGTAAATCAAGAATCAGACACTAAATTTTAAATGTTGTAAGCAATTTTGTCTGTATTTATTAAAACAAGCTTCTTCAGACAACAAGGGCAAAGGAAAGAAGACAGTTTAAATAAACCTCGATAAAATCATGTGACCCAAAAGGAAACCACTGAAACATATGTTTAGAAATAACACCATCTTGCGGTTCAAAGACTAAACTACAAATAAATAAACAGTCAATTCATTCATAAAAGTATCTGCCTACCATATAGTATGATAGAACAGAAAACACATTGAATTGAAATACAGCCATAAACACCATCACATATAAACACTTAAAACCAAAAATATTACCTATCCAGTGCCTTCAATTTTAATAAGTACTGTATTGAGCATGTATCATTCAACCCAGGAAAGCTATACACATTTAATCAAACTTGCCACTTAAGTTCACAGTATTACAATTTAAGAGTCCAAGGACCCTATCATTCATCAGACAAAACTTGCTCAATTACTTTGAATTTAAAATGATGTTCTGGGAAGGTCATAATATGTCTGGCTAGGGCTTTACAAACATGCAATTTATTAATACTATAAATATGCTCATATAGTTGTTCTCCAAATCTGCGTTCTGTTTTACCTGTATAAAAACTTCCAAAGAACAAGCAAGTTACAGTTAAACCTACCCTTGATCTCATAATTGATATTATGGACTGTGAAATTATTGCCAGTATCAGCATATTTACAATAAGGGTGAACTTCACACTTACACATTCCAGGGCATCTGCAGTAGTTAAAGGAAATTTCTTAGAATCAAACAAATTTTTAGAATCAAATTAATTTTTAAAATTGGTAACTTTAGTAAAATAACCCTAGGATGATCACCTGACTTCTGTTTTAAATTAATATCATCCAACAATAGGTTCCAATTTTTTTATGTAAAATTCCCTTAAGGTAAATAGCATCAATACTAAAAGGGGTAATGAAACTGTAGACTAAAGCCAGTTGTGGATAAATTACTCTTTTGAACTCTATGGTCACCAAACCTTCCAGGGCTTTCCAGCCAGCCCTCGTGATTTAAAACTGGTTTAAATAACTCAGCAGATCTCTTATTTTGTACTTCATTAATTCATTGATCAACTAAAATAGATGGATAACCTCATTTAAGAATCATATCCCTTAAATTGTCACACTCGTTAAAAAAATTTTCTTGTACACTGACCATCCTAGCTGCTCTGACCAATTGGCCTTTTACAACAACGCATTTTTGATGAAAAGGATGGGAGTTAGGAAAATGCAAAAAAAAAAAATTGGAATATGTACTTTTTATAACAATCTTCACTGTATATCTAAAATGTGCCTTGTCTTTCCTTAATTCAATATCTAAAAATGAAATCACATCAGAATTATAATCAGAAGTAAATTCCAAAAAATCAGTAGAATTATTAAAATATTCAAGTAATTCTAAACTTGCATCATCTTTACCCTTTATGATGATAAAAATATCATCCAGGTAATGGGTGTAAAAAAATATCTTTGCTCTAATAATGGAGTTCGTAAATAAAAACTCATGTTTCCCCATGGCCATGACAACATTAGCAAAACTGGACCCACATGATGAACCCATAGCAAGCCCTCTTTTTTGTAAGAAATACTGGCCATCAAAATATAAGAAGTTATTAGCCAAAACTAAATCTAATTATTCCCCTATTAGGTTGATGTCATCAGTGGTTGCTCCTTTCTTTAATAAAAAAATCAGTTACCCATTGAATCCCCAACTCATGTGGGATGACTGTGTATAGATCTCTGACAACAGTTAGAAAATGATATTCAGCCTTAAATACGAGCTCATTAATTTTTCAAGAAAGGACCATAAATCATTACAAATTTAGGCTCCGTGTTCAAGAAATCTTTTCAGCTTAATATCTACAAATTTCACACAAGCATAAGTAATGAAATTTCTTCCATCCACTATTGGTTGTAAAGTGTGTGTGTGTGTGGGGGGGGTTCATGTAAGTCCTTATGGATTTTTGGGGATCCCAAAAATAATTGGGATTAATGATGAAGGCATATTCAAATAATTATACAAATTTATATCAATATTTATATCAATATGGAAATTAATCAGCAAGTCATTGATATGAGATTTAAATCTAGTATAAGCCTCATTCACTTCATTCAATGACACAGTTTCATAAGTATTCATATTCAATATTTTTAACATCCTATACTGATAGCCACCCATATCCATAAAGACAAGCCCTCCTCCTTTATCAGGTTTCATGACCCTTACATTAGAACAATATAAAGAACATATCAAATCTTGTTCATCCTTATTTAAATTATATATCTTATCACATTTGTCATTTACACAATAGTGACCTCATGTCCATTTCACAAATATGCTCAAAAGTACCTAATAAAGGGTGTAGCAGTGGATTAAATGAACTACTGACTCTGAATTGTCCATCAGAACAAGTATCAGAACCAAATAATAATGTTAAGTTCATTTTATGTGTGAACAGTTTTAAGTCCAAAATAGTATTAGCAAGGTCTGCTCTCGATGGAACAAAAGTTAAACCTTTAGCCAAAATATTGGCTAAAGAAATTTCAACATCAACATCAGCATAACTGAAAAGTTTAAAGTCACCCTGTGTATTAGTAACAACCTGTACACATTCTCTGTTGATGTCAAGTCCAGAATGGTCACTCATGTCACCGGGACTCATCTCCAACAATGACTGTTTGGCCTCTGGGGCCACAAGTTCTGCCATTGGCCTCCTTTCCTCCTCATATTGGTTTGATATCTCTTTGAAGATGTACAAAAATCCTGGTTATTAGACTGGCTGTTAGTGGTAGTAGGCAAAGGCCCTGGCTGTTGACCTCTTTGCTCTCTTAAGCATTCACTATGTCTAAGTTGTTGTTCCAATATGATATAATGATGGTCCTCATGGGTATTTATACTAATGTCTTCACTGACATTATTATAAGAAGTTGTTTGTTCATTGTTACCACCCAAATTACCCCAAATGTGTGAAGGTGGGGGTTGGGGGTAGGCTATTCCCTTCTCATAATCACATCTGCCCCTTTCAAATTTTTTCTACTTTATTTTCTCTGTTTATTCAAATACTGAGCAATGTTTTCAAATAATCTATTATACTCATATTTATACCTTAGGAAATTGACATCAGTTCTAATTAGCGTATCAAAGACATCCAAATCCCCTGCTAGTGAGTCCAGCAGTCTAGAATAATACTTGATCAGTATTTCTATAAAGTCACAGCCTCGTTTTTCAAACAATTTCAACAGCTCAAAATAAAAGGGAGAGTTAGACTCAAGGCTGTTAGGAAAACACGCCTGTTTCAAGCCTTTAGGGACTTGATGCCTGCATAAACATTCCATTAAATAAATAATCTCCAGCTGTAATTTCTTATATTTAACTAGTTTATAGTCAAACAGTTTCAAATTCTTATTAATATCACTTCTATTGGCCGAGGCTCCTAAATTTAAATAATCAGAATTGCTCATACCTTCCGGATGATTGTTCAGCCACTCCTTTAATACTGAAACTCCAATAAACCCTATGGAAGACTGCGATAGTTTGGAAGAGTCACCTGGTCCACTAGTGCCTTCATTAATATTACTGGCACTATTCAGGTGAATGTCTGCTCGCACATGATTCGTTTGGGGCACATGAGAGGCAGTAGAAGAAAAATGCTGATTTCCATTTCCACAAAAGTATCCTGCCTCACATTCCATGAATTAACAACAGTTCCTGAAGCTGGTAAAAAGGAAGGAGAAATTCTGCATGAAAAATCATCTACCCATTGGGACAACTGCTGCTCAAGTAAAGTAAGATTGCCAACCGCTGTATTTAAACATGGCGCTTCTTGTGAAAATAGCAAAGGAGTTCCTTGTTCTATCCCACCACCAACTCCATGACAAACTGACTAAAAGCTAAAAAAAGAAGCGGAAGGGTAAATCAAGAATCAGACACAAAATTTTAAATGCTGTAAGTGCTTTTGTCCATATTTATTAAAACAAACGTCTTCAAACAACAAGAACAAAGCAAAGAACACAGTTTAAATAACCCTCCATTAAATCATGTGACCCAAAAGGAAATTACATCACTTAAACAAATCTTTAGAAACAACACCATCTTGTGGTTCAAATATTGAACTACAACTAAATAAACAGTCAATTCATTCATACAAGTACCTGGCTACCATATAGTATGATAGAACAGAAAACACACTGAACAAAGCACAAAGAAGTTCCGACAGAGAAGTAACGTTCCTGTTAAAATAGTAAGAGTCAGTAACAACAGTCTCATAGACAGGAACGTGCGATTATGGCAACATTTAAAAAGCTTCTAATTGCACTGTCTTCAGTTGGAACAAGTGGCAGCTCAAAGCAATAGCAGGCAAACAGCATATATCTCAAAAGTAAGAGTAAAACGGAACGTTCTTTATTGCACACAGTTAGTGCTTTCACCAAGACGGCTTCATCAGACTGTAACCATACAGCAAAAAGACAGTCCTTTATATATGCATGTTCCTGTCTATGAGAAAACACACTGAATTGAAATACAACCATAAAAACCATCATTTTTTAATGAGTTTGACAATTTAATGGATATGTTTCTTAAACGAGGGTATCCATCTATTTTAGTTGATCAATTAATTAATGGAGTACAAAGTAAGAGATCTACTAGGTTCTTTAAAAGAATTTTAAATCATAAGGGCTGACTGGAAGGCCCTGGAAGGTTTGGTGACCATAGAGTACAACAACCGGCTTTTGTCTGAGTTTCATTACCCCTTTTAATATTGATGCTATTTACCTTAAGGAAATTTTACATAAAAATTGGAACCTATTGTTGGATGATATTAATTTAAAAAAGAAGTCAGGTGATCATCCTAGGGTTGTTTTTAAGAAAGGTACCAATTTAAAAAATGTATTTGATTCTAAAAATTAATTTGATTCTAAGAAATTTCCTTTAACAAGATGCCCTGGAATGTATAAGTGCGAACTTGCCTTTATTGTAACTATATTGATACTTACAATAATTTCACGGTCCATAATACCAATTATGAGCTCAAGGGTAGGTTTAACTGTAACTCTAAAGGTGCAGTTTATCTGGCTAAGTGCTTGTCCTGTGGAAGTTTTTATACAGGTAAAACAGAATGCAGATTTAGAGAATGACTATATGAGGATATGTATAGTATTAATAAATTGCATTTTCTTAATGCCCTAGCCAGACAAATTATGACCTTCTCAGAACATCATTTTAATTTCAAAGTAATTGAGCAAGTTTAGTCTGATGAAAAGGGGGTCCTTTGACTCTTAAATTGGAATGATGTGAACTTAAGTGGCAAGTTTGATTAAATGTGTATACCCTTCCTGGGTTGAATGACACATGCTCAATACAGTGCTTATTAAAACTGAAGGCACTGGATAGGTAATATTTTTGGTTTTATGTGTTTATGTGTGATGGTTATTATGGTTGTATTTCAATTCAATGTGTTTTCTGTTCTATCATACTATACTGTAGGCAGGTACTATGAATGAATTGATTGTTTATTTAGTTGTAGTTCAGTCTTTGAACCACAAGATGGTGGTGTTTCTAAAGATTTGATTCAGTGATGTAATTTCCTTTTGGGTCACATGAATTTATCGAGGGTTATCTAAACTGTGTTCTTTGCTTTGCACTCGTCTGAAGAAGTTCATTTTAATAAATATGGATGAAAGCACTTACAACATTCAGAATTTAGTGTCTGATTCTTGATGTACCCTGTCGTCTTATCACGACAAGTCCAGCAAACTGCTCAATCCATTACGTGAAGGAGAGACAGTGAGAATGCAAACATGCAAAGGTTATGATGACTGGATTGAAGTCATGAAGAGTATTTCTCCAGAGCCAAGCTCATACATTGTGGAATCACAAGGAGTAGAGTTTAGGTGGAATCAGAAACCTTTGATGCCAGTGTCCAAGCCTGTATCACAGCACCTAGCCTGTGAGAAAGACACTTTATCTCAGATTGAGTTGTCTAGCATTCAAGTTGCAGAGGACATTCTAGTAAATATCCATGTTCCTGAGATGAATCCCAAAGTTCCTGATAGGAGTTGTTCACCCAAGACTGTCCCTATTGCTAAACCCAGTTCTGATTACTATATTATTAGATCAGGTTGTATTTCTAGACCATGTTACAGATACACGGCAACTTGGACATGAACATTGTGTTTATTTCTGATGTCTATATTATTGCATGTCTTATTCCAATGTCATTTCATTGAGAGCAATCTATTTAAGAGGGAGGGCATAGGTCAATATGTGTGTACAGCTTTAAGAAGCTTTCTAGAGGCTTGTACAAGTGTATAAATACTGAGCACGTGTGAGCCACACTGCCATTTTGTAATAAGTTGTTGAGATGTTAGCATGTATGTCTGTATAGTCTGTCTGGTAATCAGTTTTTTTTTTTTTTATATGTTGTACTGCTACTATCCATTTTGATGTGTTTTTATGTAATAAAACGGGTCTACTTGAAAACACCAACACGCCAAAACACTGACAATGAGAACACCGAGACCGGAAGATTGACAACTGAGATGACCGACAGTTTAAAAGCATGAAACTTCACATGCTCGACAAACCACAATCCCGACAATCAACAAAACAAAACAAATACCTTTTCCAAGAAACACACACAACCCAAGCACACCAAAAACCTTACAAACCTACACTAAACCTTACATACACAACTATCTATGCACTAACCTTAACCCAAACCCTAACCCTAAGGTCCGTCACTATCGCACACTCACCTAACCCGCGCCCTAACCCTAACTGACTTAACCCGCCCCTAACCCTAAAGTCTGTCACTATTGCACACTTACCTTACCCACACCCTAACCCTAACTCACTTAACCCGCCCCTAACCCTAAAGTCTGTCACTATCGCACACTTACCTTAACATGTCGGTGTTTTCAGCATCAGGCTTTTAAACTGTCGGTCATCTCAGTTGTCAATCTTCCGGTCTCAGTGTTCTCGTCATTGGTGTTTTCAAATAGACCCAATAAAACATATATACAAACTACCTCACCTGTTCACCATCTATACTATACTAGAGGGATGGGTGACAGTAACTATCATACTGATGGCACATCCCTAAGAGTTGATCCAGTAGTCAGGAACTTGGGGACAGACATAGACAGTTATCTAGCCTTTGACCATCACATGTCTACACTAGTGAAAAAAATCATTCTATGTTGTGCAACTTATAAACAAAGGTATAGCCTCTAGGTCCAAGGAGGTCATTATTCCACTGTATTCAGCATTCATCAGACCTATCATTGAGTACAACACCCCCTTTGGTGTGTACCTAACTAGACATATCCAACATTTGGAATATCCACAAAGGTTCTTCACTAAAATAATATAGGTGTAAGTAACATGTCTACCACCCTAAGGTGCTATCCCTGTACTCTGTCTTCTACAGACTGTTGATGGGAGGTCTATGCCTAGCATACAAGGCATTGTCAGACCCCACCCTGATGGACCTCCTATATATCTGCAAAGGAAACAGCACCAGAATTACTTAAACCTTGCCTTTAATATATATAGCACCTGTTGGAGAGACAGGTCTGTATCCCAGACACTACCCCATTCTCTGGAACAGGCTCCCCATCCATTTGAAGCAGATTTCCTCCATACCCAATTCAAGTGTAACTTGGACACTTGGATGTGGAACAGAATATTCATCCCTGGTTTGGCACTTATGTCTCTAATAGACACAGGCAGCTGGTAAATAGTTCATATCCCAGGCCCCTACTTGTAAATGTTTCATCTCTCGTGCCCCTGCTTACACATATCAAGGTTAGTAGAACTTGTCAGAGATTTGGGATACATGGCTAAGCTTAAAAATGTCCTTGAGTTGTTAGCCTAGTATACACCTATGAACCTATGAACCTATAAGAAATTGGACTGGTGTTCCACAGTAGGATTTGTTAATTGAAAGGGTACAGCAGTTGTATGCTCCAAACCTGTCCAAGAGAAAAGAGCCAAGACCTGTATTAGTAAAGATGCAATCATGCTAGCAGAAAGATTTGATACTGACAAAACTGTGGAAGAAGGGAAAAGTATTACAAATTGGAGACAGCAGAGTGTTTGTGGACAGTGATTAATTGCACAACAGGAAGAAGAGAAACACATTAATCTCAGCAATCATGGAATGTCAAGAGGCAGGTGTGAAATTCAAGCTGCTGTATTCCGTTGCCTTCAGAATATTTTTTTCCTGGTAGATCAAAACATTTTTAGATGCAGAACAGGTTAAGCAAGAAATAAAAAGGTTATCCAACAAAAAGTGAGTCAGCAAATAGAAGGGGACTCCTCTTCTCATTCCTCTGACAATAACGTTTATAGACAGACTTTGCCAGCAAAACTTTTTCCAGTCTTCCAAAGGAAAAAGCTTGAGAGACAGAAAACAGTATTCCACATAATGGTTAAAAATGCAGGGACCAGTACCATGAACTGGACTGTTATCACTCTGAAAATCCCTGGACATGAGAAGCAGAGTTTAGGAAATGTACCCTGAATTGAACAGCAGTTGGTATATATTCATTTAGTTGTCCGTTACCTTGTCAACGTACCAAAAGTCGAAAGCAGTGCTGCAGGTTTTCATAATTGCAAGCTGGAGATCGTCGAAACACACAATACCCCCCCCCCCCTCTTAACCCATGGTTAGGTAGTAGAGTGGTCAGAAATGTCACATTCAGTGTTATTTACAACATTCTGACCATTCACAACTTTGAAAATCGACATTCCAGTTCGGAAAATACAATGTTTGGAGATCGTTTCTTTGAGTAAATGAATGTATACCACAGCAATTACTTACTATGCCTTTTGTGTACAGTACCATCTTTAATGAACACTTTTGCTATTTCTAACATGTGTCTTCCTGATTTTCTGTTTTTATCTACTCTGTCATATTCCAGGATACTCAGTGTTGGCTGTTATGGGTTAGTTTCTGTATGTTGTACTTAGCTGCAGTTGCCAATTGTTATGTTGTAGCATTGTGTCATTCTGTGGGCTAAGCCATAGGCTTGTAACCTGGTGCATAGTGGCACCATTTCATAGCTCTGCATTACTGCTCATTAGTGAGTTAGTCTGGCAGTGTATCACTGCACTTAACAGCATTAGTGCAGGTGCCACTGCTTCTTTGCAATAAGTGTCATAGTGTAGTTTGCTGTCTTGCACCATGGGATCCTGTCTACCTGTTGCTTGCTTATAAATTTACACTCTACTATTCTTCTGCATTGGGTTATGAGAATCAGTTCCAGCCTTCTGCTTCTTTGCACATGTGTGTGTGATGATCTATTATTGCATTGTCATTTGTGTCTCACTCACAACCTGTATGTGTTGTGTCATTGTTTGCTTATCGGTTTTGCTTTTCACCATAGGTACAGTATGCAGAAAATGTTGCCAGTTCCCACAAGAGGCAGCAGAGATTACAGATATAGCATGGTTAGTGAATTTGTATATCATCTACTGGTTTATGTCTTCTGTGGTCAATAATGTCATGTTTTACAACTTTTTCTGTCTAAGGTATACCATCAAGGTACACCAGTGCAGCAGGGGCATCAGGGGTTTCAGCAATGAACTACTGCTGCCCAGGCTAAGACTACAAATGAGGATGGTGAGTAGTGTAGGAATGCCTTTTATTTGGAGGCTTGTGCCCAATGTTTGGCAAGCAGCTCCACTCAATCACCTGCCTCAACTGTGACCAAACTGGCAGATGTATGGAGGCAGTAGTTGACTGAATGATAACTGGCTCAGCCATCTTACAGTATCCCCTCCTGCATTACAGGTAGACTTACATGACTCGATGGTAAGTACCATCAGTATAGTTGGGGATGGTATGGCCTTTGCCAGTGGACACCTAGGCCCAGGACCACCACCTACTAGGTGTAAGTGAAGTCTCTCTAGACTGTTTGCTAAGTGTCAGCTGCCTGTACCCCCTCTTCTCCCTTGCAGTTTGTCAACCTCTTGTTAATCTGTATGTCTCTCCCATGACTCACCCCTTGCTTCTCCATATCTGAATCTGTCTGATGTCATTTATGTATGCTTGTGAGCCCTACTACCTGCTGTCTCCCTATATTCCTCCCCCATTTTTACTTCTCCCATATCCTCACTACTCTGTCTTCATATAAAAAATAGGGTCAATTCCCAACAAAAAATATACTCTTCCTACCAGCCAGCTTTACCTGACGTTGTTCCTTCTGCATGTTTTGCATTCTGATAAACTCTTTCCCTCTTGCTTTCCTCTATTCCCAGATCTACCTCTTTTTATGAACTAATGAGGTGTCCAGCTTGCTGAGTGCCCATTAACAGCTGCTTACCACCTTCCACACTGTTTTTCATATGGGCCACATACCCAGCCAACGTGGATGACAGCTTGTACTACCTGCTGTCTTTCTCAATCTCATTCCCATGAGTTTTCTGCAATGTGACACAAGGTCACTGCTCTGCCATTCTTTCTAGATTCTTGGCTGCATCAATCTCCTTCTTTTACAAGATTTGTTGCCTTCCTTGGCTGCCACCCTTAAGTGCCCACTCACACTGGATATCCATACTTCTTTATTCATTTCTGTTTACTATGTCTACACTGCCTGCCTGTGCAGCAGTAGTTGGTACACCAGAAATCCTCCCCAGACAGCCCCCTCACAAAATATCCTCAACCATAGCTCCCCCAACTATCATTAGGGAATAAGTCCTCAATGAACTTTCCAAGACCAGACCAGAAACACTGCATCAATGTACCCAGATAATATCCCAGACTGCCTCCTTAATAACATAAAAAATGACCTAGCATGACCACCAGCATCACAATTTAACCACAGCCTTTGGAGAGGCTTCATGCCAAGTGAACAGAGGAATGCAACAGTATTCCCTCTGCACAAAGGCAGGCCTTCTACAGACCTATGTAACTACAGACCAATAAGTCTAACTAGACTCATATTAAAAGCTGTGGAAAGAAAATCTCAGTCCCTTATGACACAAATACCCTCTAAGAAGGACTGACACAGACTGGTGCCACCTACATGGTCTAAATCTCAATGCCGAAAAATAAATAAAAGGATCCTTTGGAAGATGTCTACCCCTGAAAACTACCACATTGATAATATACCCCTAAAAGTAGACCCAGTGGTCTGGGATTCATGAATGCATGTACACAGTAACCTGGCCTTTGACCATCACATATCTACAGTAGTAAGGAAATCATTCTATACTGAGCAACTTTTAAGAAAGGGTGTAGCATGTGGGCCCAAGGATGTTATTGTTTGACAGAATTCAGCCCTTATCAGACCAATCATTGAGTGCAACACCTCATTCTGCATGTACCTGAGCAAGCATATGGAACAAATGGGGCAGCCACAGAGATTCCTCACAAAAAGAATACATGGCCTAGACAAAATTTCCTACATGAACCACCTAATAGCCCTACCCCAGTACTCATTCTCCTACAGATTGCTGAGAGATGACCTATGCCTGGCCTACAAAGTACCCTCTCATTCTGCTATGACAGACCTGTTGCACATCTGCAAAACAAATAGCTTCAGAATTAACTGATCTAGTGACCTAAACCTCATCTGCAACATAGATGTGACATGTTGTTGGGACAAGTACAGTATGTGTCTCAGAGACTTCCTCTTCTCTTCAATAATCTTCAGATCTACATGAAGCAGAGTTCTTCCCTGACCCAATTCAACAGTAATTTGGAGCAGTTGATGGGGAGTCAGAAATTTACTCCTGGTCTGGCAGCTATGTCTCTGATAGACAAACACAGCCTATAAATGCTTGACCACCCATAGGCAAGCCTACATATACCCTTGAAAACAACCCTAGGGTGTCAAAACTTCTCAGATACATTTGGGAAGCATGGATAGGCTTAAAAAGGCCTCCTGGGGTAATTATCCTAGTAAACACATGATAACCAAAATGCATCTCAAATGTAAATACACATAGAAAAGTGGATAGCAAGAAACAATGATATTCATAATATTTCAAGCAATGCAGAGATATGTACAATATTTTCAGTATTTAAAGGGTGTAGTTGCAAATATTACAGTTAACACTATGGGCCGGATTCATGAAGGCTTGCATGGAGTCTAAGAGTAGAGTAAGACTCCACACAGCCAATATGTCTGCCAAGCGACCCAGGAACAGCCGGCAGGGGCGTGCATGAGAGCTCCTAAAACTACTCTTGTACGGACAGTGTTAGGTTATGCAAATTACCTCATTTGCTGCTGAAAGCTATGCAAATGAGGTAAATTTGTGATCCAGGAAACACTAATCTGTCCGAGTAAGAGTAGTGTTATTTGCAGAAATGTACTCCGTTGGTAACAGAGTACCATTCTGCAAATAGAAAAACGAAGCTATGACAGCTTCAAATAAAGGATGCATCCAGTTGAGTAAGCATGCCAATGGCCAAATATAAGGCCATTGGCATATTTACCTGTTGCAAAATAATAAAAAAATTTTTTTTTTCCCCCGATCTCCGATGTTTAAGCATAGCGCAGCACTGTGAAAACGTGCGGCGCTCTAAAAACCAGAAAAAAATAAAAGCCAAAAATAGACATTTTATTAAAAATATTCTTCTGCCATGCAGGTGAATGGCAGGCTGTAGACAACATGGCTACTGAGTAGTGGTTGCTAAGGGGGGAAGCTCAGTCTGAGAGATGTAACCAAGCATTAGTAGGCAATCCTATGCAAATGAGGATAAGGATAGAGAATCCCAATTTTCCCTGCCATGTGAACCATGTCCCTAGAGTGTAAGAGTAGGAATAGGGGAGTAACAGAGTAGAAAATAGGTGACATCATGAGGGGGTATGTATCAAAGACTGTAAGCTTATTGGATCAGAGTGACATGTGTTTGCTGTAAGTTACTCAGGACTGGAAGAGGGGTGTCTACAGTTGTCTTAACTGAAACCCAGAAACCGAAGGTGTACACTGTGGATATCACTAAAGTTTCTTGCAAAGATGCTTACACTGTGTGTGCGCGTGTGCATGCCTGTAAACCCGTCTAAGCATGTGTGTGCGTGCGTGCACCCGTGTAAGCCTGTGTAAGCCTATGTGCGCATATTTGCACCTGCTTAAGCCTGTGCAAGGCTGTGTAAGCCTGTGTGCATGCGTGTGCGCGTGTTTGCGCTTGTTTGCGTGGCGCTGCCCCCTGTGGAAACAGAAAGGGAAAAGGAAGGAAAAGAAGTAGTAGGATGTTAACCAAGGAGAACTAGCAGAGCAGCCAGGTGAAATCAATCAGAATTAGCCAATTACACAGGCAGTACACTAGCCCAGCCCAGCCCAGCCCAGCACTTAAAACTCTGCAAACAACATTCCCCCATGTTTTTCTCAGAAACACTGCAACACTGCAGTCTACAAAGAGAAGTGAAAACTTAAAAAGCTTAACTGAGACAAAAAAATGTTAGGGGCTGCCATTGCTATTATAAGGCAACATGTGCAAGATGCTGAGGGTGGTGCCATTGTGAATGCTGCTGAGCAACCCACAGTGAGGAGACAGAGAAGAGTGTACAGACCCAGGGTAACCTACCAGGGGCTACATGAGCTGGAGATAGTGGAGTGCTATAGAGTGGACAGAGACCTCCTGCAGCAAATTGTTGAGCTGTGCAGGCCACGCCTCACACACAGAACCAACAGAGGGGAACCCATCCCAGTGGAAACCAAGGTATGTGTTGGCCTAAGAATACTAGCAACAGGTACCTTCCAGAGACCAACTGGTGATATGATGGGGATTTCACAGGCATCAGCATCCAGGGTACTGCACCAGTTCCTGAATGCCATGTCAGCACACGTCAGTGATCATGTATATTTCCCCAATTCCCATGAGGTATTGGCCAGCAATATGCGTCTCTTCCAGCAAATAGCAGAATACCCTGAGGTAGTGGGTGCAATTGACTGCACGCACATACACATCAAAGCACCAGCCGGCAAGTGGGGTAGGGCCTACATCAACCGCAAGGACTTCCACTCCATCAACTGCCAGGTCATGTGCGATGCCAAGGGCATAATACTGAATGTGTGTGCTGGCTGCCCTGGAAGCTACCACGATTCCCATATCTGGCATCTGATGCAGCTGTACCAGACATTTGCCAATGGGGACATCCCTGACGGTCACCTAGTAGGGGATGCTGGATACGCACTGGAGCCATGGCTGATGACACCCATCAGAAATGCACACACACCTGAACAAGAACTCCATAATGAGGCACACGCACAAACACGAAGTTTAATCAAGCATGTGTTTGGGATGCTCAAGTCATGGTTCCGGTGCCTGGACACATCTGGTGGAGCCTTGCAGTACTCACCAACTACATGTACCCAAATTGTCATGGTATGTGCCATGCTACACAATATGATCCTGCGAAAACAGCTGCAGCAGGAACAGCATGGGGCAGGACCAAACAGCCCCCCCACCATTGCCAAGGCCTGCACAGGCACAGCATGACTCAGGGGAGGAACAACCTGAGCCTGCCCCAGTAGGCAGAAGGAGGCATGCCCAGTATGCCTTGGCCTTGGCAAAGAGGCAACGCATAGCACATACACTGGCTCTGTAGGAACCCTGGAAATTATACCTCTCTCTAACTTGCACATAAAATAAAAGGGATGCCTAACTTGACACTACCTGTTTCCAAACATGTATGGGGATTGTAGTATGTGCATCTGACATAGGCAGCCCTGCAGCACCACCTGAGGCATGATTGCCATGTTTTAAGCAATATAAAGCAGTGCTAAGCAGCTTTTACCAATATTTAGTATATGTAAACAAAATTGCCCGTGCTAACTAGCGCAACGTTGGGCAACATTGAGCAAGGTCGGGCAAAGTTGAGCAATGTCAGGTAAACATGCTCATATTCGCTTTGCTGTTCCTTAAGCAGTCTGGTCTGCCCAGCATGAAAATAAAAAGCAGTGACAGGGCTCAAACCCAGGATACTGTGTACTATAGTCACAGTACTGAACCACTAAGCCATGATAGCATTTCAGTGGCACAGACACAGCAGGACAATTGTACACTAATGCAAACACAAAGAAATGCTGTATCATGGCCCTAAAGAGGCATATGGGTAACCTCCCCCTCAGGCCTATGCATACAGAGAATATCAGGCCAGGCGGTGTGATGTGGGTTGTGTAGATTTCATTCAGCATCACACTGAAAGGTCATACTGGTCATGCTCACGCACTTAAATAAACAAAGCAAATGTCAGGCAACAACATACTGAAAGGTCATACTGGGCATGCTCACACATAAATAAACGAAGCAAATGTCAGGCAAAAACATACTGAAAGGTCATACTGGGCATGCTCACACACTTAGGTTAAATACGGATGTGATAATAAAGGATCTATGGACAAATGTGGATAGTCATCTCTATTTCCAGAAACACATTCACAAAGTGGTCAGAAAATCATGCTATGTGTTCACACAAACTGTGCATGTAGGTCAAAGGAAGTTCCCACTACTCATCAGTCATCAGACCCATCAGAGAGTACCACAACACACTTGCGCTGAATCTGACTAGGCACGTTCAGCAGCCAGAAAGACCACTGAAGTACCTTAACAAGAGGATTACTGGCCTCAAACAGTTGCCCCATGCAACAAGACTGAATGTAACCCAATCTGTACTCTGTTGCATACTGTCTACTCAGGAGACCTCTGCCCAACAGACAGGTCCATGTCATGACTACACTCAAATCTGTTCTGAGTTACAGCTCAATGGCACTAAATATACAGACCCAACTGATATTGCCAACATCCTGGCAGATAGGATCAGTGTTAACTTTACCCCCCTCTCACCCATGAAAGTGCACATCTCTATAATGGAAGACTGCAAAGTTGCTGTCATCACAGCTGCACAGGTAAAAAACACTCTCCAAAGCCAGTATCACAGCAGCCATGGGACCAGATAACTTCCCAGGCTGTGTTCTACACAAACCACAGAATGAACAGGCACCACACTGATGTACCATGTGCAGTCATAGCCTCACCTCATGCTTTTTGCCTGCTGAATGGTGCACAGTGATGGTTATCCCACTACACAAGAGTGGAGACACCACGGACCCTAGGAACTAGTGCCCCATTAGCCTGATGAGCCCGGTCTTCATGGCCATGGAATGTATCATCATACAACTTATAATAATTTACATTGGTAATCCCCAAACCCTGGACCACAACCATGTTGGGTTTGTAAAATGCAGATCATGTCTCCTAAACCTGATAGATGACATTGAAGCAGTCACCAGAACCGTAGACAAGGATAAGTTGGTTCACACAGCCTATGTAGATCCTGCCACGGCTTACAACACCACCCCACACTCTGGAAATATAGATAAACCCACTAAACTAGGTATAAATTGTTATGTCACAAGATGGGTTACCAACAGGCTTACTGACAGAACACACACTGTGAAAGTAGCAAACTCCAAGTATGACTTTGGACCAGTGATGAGTGCAGTACCACAGGGTCCAGTCCTGGGTCTTGTCCTGTTTAGTATCTACTTCCCTGAAGTAAACTTTAACATGGAAGGTCTGTGGCTACTGAAGTTTCCAGAGGACTGCAAACTAGGAGCCATAATTGTAAACACTAAAGATGTGGACATCCTACAAAAGGGCCTCACTGAGACAGATGGCTGTTGTCAAAGCCATGGGCTCTAGCTCAATGCTAAAAGGTGCATTGTCATCCCCTTTGTTAAAAACTCTGTAGCCAAGAACTACAACATAGGCGGTAGTATACTTAACACTGAAAGTGTGACAAGAGACCTTGGGTCACAGGTGGACAGTGGACACAACTGTGATAATCACACCCCCACAGTAGTCAGGAAACCCTCCTATATGGCACACCTCATCACAAAATGTGTCTCATGCAGAATAGAAGAGGACATTGTTCCCCTCTACTCATCACTCATTAGAACTATAATAGAGTACAATGCCACTTTTGCTATGTACCTCACAAGACAACTACAACAACTGGAAAGACTGCAGCAATACCTCACAAAGAGCATTAGCAGCCTGAAATACATGCCATACACAGACCATCTCAAAATGCTCCATCCGTACTCCCTTGCATATCGCCTACTCAGAGGTGATCACTGCCTAACATACAAAGCTATGTCAAACACAGAGCTGTTGGACATGCTCCACGTAAAACACTCACAATCCCTCTGACCTTCGGACCCAAAACCACGAGTGAAATACAAAAGGAAAGGGTGTACCCATTTACCTTATGGATACCCACACCTTCAGGTTAGTGGCACAGCATGAGGCCTTGGAGACCATGCAAGTGCAACTAACATTGGGCAAAACTGCTCATCAGATTGTAGCCTGCTACAGATCACCTACCTTGTCTCAGGAACCTCACTCAGTATTCTTGAGAACAGTGGAAAATATAAAGGTCCTATCAAACACCATTATATGAGGAGATTACAACTACCTAAACACTGAGTGGGAGAATTACTCGTGTACAACGTCCTTAGCCCAATGTTTCCTAGAGTTTAAAAACTCTAACACCCTGGAACAGCTGGTCACCATGCCCACTACAAGTGACAACATACTGGACATGATCATCACCAACATGGGGTACCAGTGTTCCACAACAGAGCTAAACCCCTCGCTGGTAATATCAGATCATAAAGTAATCACACTGAACCTCCACATCTCGTACCCCCACCCAGTCAATGAAACCACTGTGAAGACATTTTCAAAAGCAGACTGCACACTTCCCAAGACCAAAGTGGAACGTTCCAAAGACCTCTTGCTATAGGATAATGGCATACAATCTGCCGAATCATTTACAAGTGCATCCTATGAGCATCTACAGGGATGCATGGATTGAGACATCACAAATAAAACCAAGATGCACTCCTCCAAAAATAAGAAAACAATCAGGTGGTCATTGCCCATAAATAAGCTAGACAACAGAAGGAGGAAACGAACACATGATAGAGCCAACTTCACAAAAGGAAAGGCATCACTGATTATTATTAGGAAGAAACAATGATCTCTCATAAAATAATCCAAGGACAGTTTCTAAAGACAAATAGCCAAGGAATGTAAGAATAACAACCACAAAGCCTTCGGTAGCTATACCAGACATGTAAGTGTCAACTTCCAAATATGCTGTCAGCTACTGAAAAATGGCAAGAAATACACTGAACCAACTTTCATTGCCCACATCCTGGGGGACAAGTTCAATGTAAACTCCCCCACATCACCCCCAAAAGGGCCTGTGTCCATCACAGAAGGATGCAGAGCCCCAGATGTCATGGACATGCAGGTAAAGACAGCCCTCTCCAAAGCTAAGAACACAGCATAAATGGGACTGGATGGTGTCCCAGGCTGCTTCTTACACTAGGCCCAAAAGGAACTACAGCCTCACCTACATTCACTGTCCAGACTCAAGCGTACTACAGGCTATGTACCCAAAGAATGCAATGCACAAACAGTCATCCAGTGCCACAACAGAACCTGGAAACCATTGCCCTATATGTCTACTCAACCTGGTCTACAAAGCTATTGAGCAAATTGTCATGGAACCCATAAACAGAGACATTGGGGACCTCCAGACACTGGACTCTACACAACTTTGCCTTGTTAAAGGCAGATCCTGCCTCTTAAACCTAGTTGACTTATTTCGAACAGTTACCAAGGACATAGATGGAGGCGAAAGTAGTCCACACAGCCCACCTGGACCTCACTAAGGACTTTCTACACCATTCCCCACTCTGTCATCATGGACAAGAGTACCAGCTTGAATATTAACAGCTATATCACAGGATGGGTGGCCAAGTGGCTCACAGATCAAACACACATGTTCAGAGTTGCAGGTGCCATGTCCGACTCTAAGCCAGTCACAAATGGCATCCATCAGGTCTTGGTCCTGGGACCCCACCTGTTCAGTAGATACTGCTCAGAGGTACAGGCAAGCACGTGAGGTGTATGGCTGAACAGGTTTGCAGATGACTGCTAACTGTGGTCCATAATCGACTCTACGGCTGACACAGACATCCTCCAGAAGGGTCTTACAGAGACAGATATCTGGTGTCAAAACAATGCCCTCAAGCTGAATGCCAAAGAATGCATAGTCATCCACTTTGGGTAAAACAAAGTGCACACAAATTACCACATAGGTGGTAATCCAGTATGTACAGAGAAAGTCATTATGGCCCTGGGGACACAGGTAGATAGTAAACTCCCCTTTGATGATCACATGGCCAAAGTGTTTAGACATTCCTTCTATGTAGCCCACCTAATGCCACCTAATGTAACCCACTTTGTATAGTCTGATGATGTCACCATCCTACAAATATACCTGTGGAAAACAGCACTCACAGTAATGTGTATAGTGTGTCGTGTAAATGCGTACTCCTTTAATATCATAAAGTAGTTAGGTAGGGGTTTGAATCCTGCACTTGACAAGTGTGTGAGTTTATGTGTGGTCTCCTTGGGGAGGAGCAACCTTTTTGGAGAGTAGTAAAACACCTTAAAAGTGGTATACTAATCTTTGTCAAGTCTGATGATGTCACCATCCTGCAAATATACCAGTGGAAAAGAGACCTCCCAGTAATGTGTATAGTGCGTCGTGTTAATGCATACTCCTCTAGTATCATGAAGTTGTTAGGTAGGGGTTTGAATCCTGCACTTGACAAGTGTGTGTGTGTGTTCCTGTGTGATCTCCTTGGTAAAGAGCAACCTTTTTGAAGAGTAGTACAACACCTTAAAAGTGGGATACTAATCTTTGTCAAGACTGATGATGTCACCATCCTACAAATATACTTGTGGAAAAGAGAACTCCCAGTAATGTGTATAGTGCATTGTGTAAATGTGCATTCCTCTAGTGTCATGAAGTAGTTAGGTAGGGGTTTGAATCCTGCTCTTGGTGAGTGTGTGTGCTCTATGTGTGTGACACTGTTGGTCAATGTGTTGTGGGATTTGCTTTTACTACTGTATGACATATCAGTATGACAACAGTATGTGCATTGCACATGTGAGGTAGCTGTGTGGCAAAAACATATACGTACATGTGACCTCAATTATTGCATGTGTGGGAACCCTGCTTTCTCCAAGAACACATCTGACAACTTTGCCAGAGTGTGCTGCTGCTTTCCAGACCTTGGGTCACATCTGTATGCTTGTGACAAGGCCAGCCACTGCAGTGATCCCTGGCCTAGGTCATCCGTGTCACACACACTCATTATGGTTTCTATTGAATTGTGTCACCCTGCCCATGTGTTCACTATGCACGTACATGCATACAGTGCACCTCCACCATGTTAACAAATGTACACCTGCAAATCTGTGCTACACACATCCCACGCATACTGTCCACTCTCTAACACATGCTGCCAATACTACACACATCAGCCAAGTGGCACGTGGGTGGACAATACACTATTGAAACTAACCCTGGTGTAAACAATACTACATTGACAATCATAGCTTTAATGCATCATGCCTGCTCAGCTACACCTTCAAGCATATCATTACACTCTACTGCTGACAACATGCTAACATTGCTATACTGCTATAAAGTCACCCTGTGCATCAGCACCATGGTAGCCTGTTCCTGCATCAATGTTACAGATGACAGGAGGTGGCACAGGTTTCATCATATGCACAGGGTGTGTTGTTGGTTTGCCAGAGGCCTACAGTGAGCCATACAATCGACATGTATGTGTGTGTGTGTGTGTGTGTGTGTGTGTGTGTGTGTGTGTGTGTGTGTGTGTGTGTGTGTGTGTGTGTGTGTGTGTGTGTGTGTGTGTGTGTGTGTGTGTGTGTGTGTGAGGGGCAAGAGTACTGCTATTGGCCAATGTTGATGTAATGTGTGCGGGTATGTGTTAGCCCTAGGTGTCTGGTTTATGTTTGTGTGTGTCTGCATGCACACAGTTCCACCATGTGGCTGCCATATACGGGTATTTGTGGGACAGCCACAGACTGTACCTGCCAGGCTTTACAGATCACCGTCTCTGGCCACAGATACGGTACCTGTGCCTGGCAGGGGTGCTACTGACACTATCAGGTACTAAGCCAGACTGGGTACTATCCACAGACGTAGATGGATGTACACTGGACCCAGGTCCCTGCTGGGACTGTCCAGAGCCACGTGCACGTGGTCATCTTGGATGTTCTATGGACAGCCCACCCCCAACATTGCTAGGGCTGGTACTGGCACTACGGGAGTGGCTGTGACTTGAGGGATGTCCGCGGCCACTGCCAGCTGCTGATGTTGCTGACATACGTCCATGTTGACGACTCAACCTTCCCGCACTGTCCTGACACATGGACATGACATTGCGGAGGACATCTAATATCTCACCCAAACGTCTATCAGTGACCTCAGTGTAATTACGGATGGCATCTGCTAGGTCATGGATATTGCCAATTATGGTGGTTTTATGTGCCCTCTGTGCCCTTAGTCCCTGTCTGGTGTACCGTTCCATATGTGCCTGTGCCTCCATGACAGCCTGGAACTTGCGTGAGGTTGTAAGACCTGTGGCACATCTGCCAGTGGCATGATGAGCAGCAATGCTCCGACAAGAACCCCTGGACATCTGCCTATGTGGTACCCTTCCAGACATCTGGGTATGGCTGCTGTGTCGGGATGCATGTGCCATGGATACCACACTGTCCTGGCCAATGCCGACTGTACGCTGTCCCTCAGCTAAGGGCATTGGTGATGGATGTATTGGCAGTATGACTGTGTGCATGGATGGGGTGGACACTTGTGTACTGTTGACTGGTGGCCCAACGACAGACCCTGGCAAACATGCCTGTGCCTCAACACACCTATCATCATTATCACTATTTTGCTCAGTGGCATCAGTTTACCTGCTGCAGTGAACCAGCCCAAAGTCAGCACCTGTGAGAGGAAGATAGGAAACACACTTTACAACCTGTACATGATGTCGGCACACATGCACACATGCATACATGAACACATGAACACATGCACACATGCACACATGCACACATGTACACATGAACACATGCACACATGCACACATGCACACATGAACACATGCACACAGGCACACAGGCACACATGCACACATGAACACATGAACACATGCACACATGCACACATGAACACATGCACACATGCACACATGAACACATGCCCACATGCACACATGCACACATGAACACATGCACACATGCACACATGCACACATGAACACATGAACACATGCACACATGCACACATGAACACATGTGCCCATGCACACATGCACACAAATGCACTCCTCACTAAAACAGAGACACACACACACACACACACACATCACCACCAGCAATCCAGAACGTACTCAATAGCGGGTGATGGTGGGGTACAGTATCACAAGCCAAACAGTTACATCACATGTGTCAGCATGCAGGACATGTGTTTCTCAACAGCATGCAGTGCGAATGTCGACAGCCCTTGCTAATAACAGTATACATGGCTTTGATGCATGTGTGTTGTTGTTCAGTGATTGGCCTCACCATGGAATGCAATGTGTACATGGACACAACATTGCTGTGAAAGCATTAAAAGCTGTGCAATGTCCTGTTCACCATCACTCACAGGTATACATACCATGGCTGGATGTGTATCTGTGTGTCACATAGATATCAATTTCTGATTAGAGCATCTGTGTTTTTAGCAGATAATTGTGCACACAGGTTTAGCACATGCATGCTATGTATACACACAGGATGAGTGGTGCATGTATACCTGATGGAATACCATTGCTCAACATAGCCATTGTACAGTGGTTATGGTGAGTATAGGACATATTTTGGACATGCCAGTGCCAGCCATGACATGGCATGCTACAACACAACTGCAACATTAAACATCACACATACACAGTGTGTGTCATGTGAGTGTGTCATGTGACCTATACACTCAATAGCATTACAAGACATATATGTGTCACTTTGTACAAATGGTGATTGCTATGCATATTGTGTATAGGTGCATATGTTTGCACACACACAACATTGAGGTGCATAGCAATTAATGCTATGTGTAGTACTGTGGTCACTGTAACTGGATGGGGTGTAGTACCATGAGCCATCATCATGCAGCATCATGTGGTCACTCAAGGCTACTAATGTGTGCCAGGCCGGCACATACCATGCTGTACCGGAACTGCAGTACTATGGCTACATTCACCATTTCACAGCCAGTTGTTACATGGGTTTGTAAGGTGCCCAATAGGGGGCATTGCCTAACATGAATGTGTTATGTGTTGAAGACTGTCGCACAGCCACATGAGAGGCATCTACCCCTCAGGTATTTTATGTGTGCTGTGTGGATGACATTTGGGATACTGGAGTGTGACCTTACAGCGGGTGTCTGAATACGCCATGTGTAGCATGTTAACGTGTACTGCGTATGACAAAGTTGTGTATGTTGTGTGCATGTGTATCGACTTTGTCTATCCAATGTCCACTACAGTGTTGCCACAATTGTGTGGGATGCTCTGTGTATTGCATGTGTTTTAGGCAGCTACCCTAGTTACTGGGATGTGCATAGTCTCACAGCAAACATGCACAGCATGCATTATGCATAGGTGTGTTACGTGTACATGGCCTACACCTCACCTATGACATGCACATTTAATTAACAATATTAAATGTAGAACACACTCACCACCATGGGTCTGCTGCCTTGCTGTCACACCAGAGGGACCTACAAGGATATGAGACAGTTTGTCAGTGGCAACAACTGTGGCATTGTTACTGTGTGTTTGCAATCTTACAGTAGTTCAATGGTTGTCAGTCACAGGCCTACAGATGATATTCCTAATTATTAGTATTGCACAACACTAGGCACCACATCTTCTAACTACACAGTAGACATCTCACATAAGCATGCTCTACCAATAGAGGTAACAGTAGTCTGCAGCTATGCCATGTTACCTGCACGCTCCATGTCAACTTGTTGGGTGGCTCCGGCCTCCATGATGATACATGTTAGTTGTTGTTGTTGTTGTTGGCCAGGAGCCACCTGGCTCAGGAGCAGCTCCTCCACTCTGGTGAGGTGGGATGGATGCCTACCCCACCACCTGTGGCAAGCTGTTGTCTACGGATATCAGACGCATGATGCTGGACATGTCTAATTAAATCACTGCAGTGATGGCGTACCTGCTCATATGTCCGGTTATGCATGCCTATGTCATTTACCCTATGGACAAGATCTTGCCACAGTGCAGTCCACTCATGCTGGTCCTGGCTGGTTCTTGAGAACAGCAGGGCATTGTGCTGCACCAGGCTTGCTGTTATCTGTTCCTCCTCTGCTGGGCTATAGGTGGGATTATGATGGTGGGCCATGACCCTGGAAGACAATGAAACAATATGTGTGAGCAAGTCATGTGGCACACTTAACATTCTAAAGTACAGATATCAATTAACTGCCATATATAGCATCCTATTGGCTGTCAGAGGATACACACTTTCAATACCACAACTACCTGACAGTGCCTGGCACACTCTATATATCAAACCATGTTTTGCACAGCAACAAAGATAAACCAGTATGTAAGACTATACAACAGTACATGGCACACTGTATGTGACACAATGCACCACCTAGCCACAGGAGGTATATATCAAGCTAATGCATCAAGAAATATGTAATCCATTGCAATGATTGTAAAGTCCAGTTACAGTATTACCAGTATACCACACTAGTCGCTGATGGCAAACCCCTGCCTAACATATGTGCACATTCGTTAATATAGGTGGCATACTGTTGTACTAGACTATACATGTTGCTAGATACGCACTTATATCCTGTAGCACACATATAACCGAGGCCATGGTACAGGCATACCCACACACACATCAGACATACATACCAGACACAAAAGTATGGCAACCGAGATTACCTTTGCCTGTGTACCATACAGTACTGTGTGTCAGTAGTTACAAAACCTTATGCCTGAGGTATGTAATCTGTGAAGACTACAGGGAACACACAAAACAGTGGTTCCAAGAAATGTGGACATACACCATACTGTGCTGTTTAGGCATACAGCTTCAGGTAGTACTACAATTCATACAGCAGTTGGATTCACCAGCAGTAACACTCAATAAGCATACATGTACAGTTTTAGCCTACAATGGGACACCCCAGTCGACACCAAGGGACTACATCAGACCGTATGGCACACTGCTTTTTCTGCCTAGCAATAGCATACACATCTTTTGCTGGGATCACAGCTAGGACACATAATACCATGACAGGAGTTTCCCACTAAGCTATCACACATATACAGAACTCTGACACATTCACCATCACACTCAGTCAACCTCACATAGCAATTATTGCAACAAGTACATGTGGGTGTGTATCGGTTCATAGGTAGGTAATAGGCTATTGGCCCTAGGGCCTATAGAAGTCTAGCCATACGCTACCCTGGCCTTTGACACACAGGTAATTTCATTTCACATGGCCCTGTCAAGCAGAGCCACAGAGGTGATTCCCAGGGTGTATTTCCTATCTCCCATACAATCATCAGGATTATTTATGATGACTGCTAATTAGGAGCTTTGTTTGCTATTTATAGGTGGTTTGTTCCAGAGTATGGGATGTCTCTGAGATAGGAATCTATCCCTCCAGCATGTGCTGTTTATTGAGGTCACAAGGTTTAGGTCCCTAGAGCGTGTAGCTCATAGGGATTGTGATCTGTTTACATGGAGCATGTCCAACAGCTCTGGGTTTGACATAGCTTTGTATGTTAGGCAGAGATCACCTCTGTTTAGGCGGTATGCGACACAGTCTAGCTGTGGTTTTGTGAGACAGTCTGCATAGGGCATCTGTTAGAGGCCAGTATTACTCTTTGTGAGGTATGTCTGTGTCCTTTCCAGTTGCTGTAGATGTCTTGTGAGGTACATACCACATGGGGAATTGTACTCTATAATGGGTTTTATGTGTGATGAGTAGAGGAGAACACTGACCTGTATTTCCCTGGATGACACACCTTTTGTGATTACGTGTGCCACATAGACAGATGACATGACTAGTGTGGCACTGTGATTGTCAAAGGGGAGACTACTGTCCACCTGTGTCCCATGGTCTCTTATCACACCTTCAGTGTTAAGTAGACTATCACCTATGTGGTAGTTAATGGGTACAGAGTTTTTGCAAGAAGGGATGCCAATGCAGTGTTAACATTGAGCTTGAGTCCATGGCTTTGTCACCAGGCATCTGTTGCAGTAAATATGACCCTGTTTCTCTCTCTCTCTTATATATATATATATATATATATATATATATATATATATATATATATACACACACACACACACACACACACACACACACACACACACACATACATATAAACATCCATTGGTGTACATATAGATATACATATAGGCGCATATACAGTCCACTTTATCAATTATGCAAAAGTTGTGAGGTATACAGTTATGTCATAATATTGCACAGTGTTGTGTGGAATGCATTGAAGGTGTTCTCAGCCCATGTAGCTTTAGCAGGCCTCACTGGCTGCAACACTGCAAACCTGACGAATCATACCCACAGCATTTAACCACCACATGTCATATACCAGCACTGTATGCTGTCTTGTTTGCCACACACTACAACCTCCATAAAAATATGCACATAACAACCTTCAACAACATATATATGTCCACCCTTCACAAACAGTTGCAGTATGTCCCTTGCTCTATGCACATGTACAGATGCTAATATATCTGACACAGACAAATCTCTCTGTATGTGTGTGCCATACACACAGAAGGTCCACACTGTTGTAAGTTCATGTTCCTCACGGCTGATCTGTTGGGCCTTGCTGCAACATGAACAGGTGTCACATGTGAGCACCCAGTAATATTAGAGGGTGTATATATAGCTGCAAATGCTAGATTAGCATACTAGCCTGGTACAGCTGTTGCCAATGCTAAGCTACACATTAATATGACTATCATGCATTTGTTAGTCTGTCACATCCATGTTTATATAACTGTATGCGCTACTCCCCCAAACAGACATTGTGCACACTACTGTACAGAACACAGATAACATGGATCAGATGTTTGACATTTAATGCTGAACTACATATGTCACAGTCATATCCCACTGCACACAGCTACACACTGATTTCTCCATGCCAGTAGTTATGCAGGGCATCTGTGCATATATATGTACTGCTGCCACATATGAATGATTCAAACTATGTAGAGTACTCTTCAAAAACATCTCCTACATGCCAGTAAATACATAGCTGTTACATACCTTTCCTTTGTATGTGTTTGTATTTGTCGGTTCCGTGTGTTTTGTAATTAATTTTTTTTTTATATCTTATTTTTTTATTCAAAATATTTTTTTTCAATATATATTTTTTTCAATATATTATTTATTTTTCAATATATATATTTTCTTTTTTTTTCAATATATTTTATTTATATATCTTTTTTTAATATATTATTTTTTTAATATATTTCTTTTTTATATTTTTTTTCTGTTGCTATTGTCTGTCTCTCTCTCTCTCTCTCCGTATCTGCAATGAAATGATTGCATGTGTGGACAGCAAGTACAGCCTGCTTTGATAGGTATCTGCACATGTGCATGTGATGGCCTCTGCACCAGTTGGTGGCCACCATTTGGCAATTGCATGCAGCCTGCTGTGTGGTACTTGCAGTACTCACTGTCATAGCAACCCGATGCTATAAATTACTAAGCTTAAATTACTATGCTATAAATTACTAGCTTTCCAAAGTGGGGACCATGCTTGTTTGCTGTGGACACCGTTGTGTAAGTCAGAAGGTTGGTATACTTCTTATATCTGATGCTAGGGGTGTAGCCAGTGATTTGAATGTTGTACTCAGACCTGAATGTTGCCACTTCCAGTACACAGTTGTCAATGTAGAATTGTACTCACCCCTACAAATGCTAACACAAGATACATGGGAGTATGTAGTTTCTTTTCTACTTATGCAATTAGCTGCCATACATATGTAGTTATTGAGATGTTTTCATTTGGCACATGAACTGTTTGTGAAATGCTATACTGTGAATATTAATGTACTCACTTCTGCACAGTTTGTGCTTTTTATTTTGTTGACATTAGCACAGGATGCTCATGAAAACTGGACAATTCCAGTACTGAGTATGCCTACCTACATCCTTGCTGAACCTTGAACACACAGGTATTTTGTACATTTGGATGGGGATTGTCTTGCTATGATACTGTGTGGGGGTTGTAAAGTGCTGCTGTAACATTATTTCCTGCTAGAATGGCTGGTTCTGTTATCACAGTCATGTAATGCAATTCCACAACAACTGCTGGTAAAGTTCCACAGAACAGGTGTTGTGTTATGGCATTCCTAGCTTTCCTTTACATTCACTCATTCTGATGCATGATATATATAATTCAGCAACAACCTGCTGTATATCTACTGTGGCTTAGTGGTACTTCATGCAGTCTAGTGTGTCCAAGGTCCGGGGTTCGAGACTAACAGTGGTGTTTTATTTTTCTGCTGAGCAGAACAAGGGCCCTCACATGCAGGGTGACTAAGGCACTTTTAAGCAGTTGTAAGCGGGTTTGCGTGATGCTTAGCAATACTTAGCTAAGCGCACACAAGCACACACTTGCGCAAACCTGCTAATGACTGCTTAAAGGTGCTTACTCCCGCTAACCCCCACACTTATTTCTTTGAAAGAAAAGAAAATGGGGAGATAGGAAAGTGGTGAAAAAGGGGCACAAAGAGGGAAAGACAGTAGGGAAAACAGCTAGGGATGTACAGGACAGGTGTAGGAAAGGTCCATAGCTGCCCATTTCTTTAACAGCAACAGCTGTGCATATACTAGAAATTTGGAGGGAAATTTGAAACCTTCCACCCCTGAGAGAGGGTGAGGACAACAAAGTATGTTGCACTGCCAATTAAATATCAGTTTATCTGTCCAGCAGACATGTGTGCAAAATGGGCAGCTATGTATGGGGCGTAATTTTTTTGTGGGAGCAGCTTGCCCATTTTTTTTTTCAGGTGAGAGTGGAATGTGGAGTAGGGGAAGTAGGTATATTTGGGGAGGTAGGTTGGGGAGGTAAACAGACAAGACAAACAAGATGCATACAGGGGCAGAATATGACACATGGGGTGGGTGAACACCAGTGACAGGGAAGGATGTTTGGAAATCGCAAGCCCATGAGCCCACAGATGGCAACAGTGGAACTCAGATTCCCACCCATGGGCAGTCACCACTGCACCTTCACAGCCCAGGGGGTGGCTGTGCTGGGGGGTGCATAGGAGGGGCAGGCTCACCCATGAATCAAGCCACTCTTGCCTCGAGCTGGCATAGAGGATCAGCGACCGAACGCTGGATCTCCCTATGCACCACAGCCCATTCGGAGGGTGATAGGTGGCCCTCCTCCGGCCACGCTTGCACGAGGGGGATGAGCCCCATCCAATGCAGCGCTTCCACCCAAAGGTGGCACAAGGCCAATGGAGGAGGAGGTCCCGGGCTGGGCAACAGACCTGCTGGTGCCAGGTGCCATCGCCAGCTGAGATGGGACAGGTGGGTCCGCTGGGACCGGCCTTCCCATACGTTCTTTGTTTAGGAGGATATAATGACAATATGGGTTAGAAATAGCCAACAGCATTCCAAATTAGTTGTAACAGCATGCAGTAGTATTCCCATTAACCCAACACACCAGAGTTCCAACAGATGAACAGCAAGCATAACACATGCATATATAGAACAACAGTGGACATTCCAACAGCATGCAGGATTGATTGGTGGCAACAGGCCACCAAGATTGTGATATGTGAACAGGGCACATGCATCAAAGTAAATGCAGATATTTATAAACCAATAGGGCATATGTCCCAACAAATGTTTTGAAATTAGACATACCCATTGAGATGTGGAATTGCATTGTTTATGCACATACAGTAGGGTGTAAAAAGATACCTCCATTAACAACCTATATATACTTATAGTTTACAACTGCTGCTATATATCCCCTACATGTATTATTACACTAGACAATGTCCGTTAAATTGTGAAATGGGTTTTGCTAGTTCTTTATATACCTGACCTGTATCTGACATACAAACTGTCCAGGATGCAGATGTTACTACTACGTATTTATATATTTCATTTATATTTATATATCTACATATCTGGATGTGTTCAGGTGACATTATCAGGTATATTTTAACAGCACCCTACATTTCTAGCAGCACACTGACATTTCTAGGGAACATTATAACAAGATACTCATGTGCCAGATTAACCTGTACACGCCGACCATGTACCGACAGTTGATGACTGTATATATGCTTAACAGCTACTGGCACTCCCTTCATCCACTTTATATGGGCCTACCCAAGTGTGGGTTGGCTGAGCTTAATACAACAGTACTATTTCTATAATGCAAGGGTACAACAACAACATATCGAAGAAAGTGACACAGACACACTCTAGGAATTATACCTTTATTATTTACATTACACACTTTTGTAGTGGCTCTCTCATTTATTTGATATATCAGTGCATGCAGAATACTTTTATTCAAGACGTATTATACCTTTATAAATGGGTTACAACACCTTTTCACGCTCTCTCACTTATTTTATATTACAGTACATGCAGAGAAATTATTCAAGACTTAGTATACCTTTATTAATGGGTTTTGACACTCTTTTTTAGGCTCTCTCACTTATGTTATATAACAGTACATGCAGAATAATTACTAACCTGCCTGGTGGCACAGCCTTAGCAGCCTATCTGCATAGGCTTGCTGATTCGCAGCACGGACACCTGCAGCTGTGAAGTAAATGAAGGGGTATTGAGACATACCTATCCATAATATAGACTACAATAGCAATTCTTACATACTTCATTCCATGGCTACATACTCAGTAGTGGGGCATTTTCCATTTCACGGGCCTCCTGTATCCACTGGTTCAGTCAATCCTCCTTGCGTCTCTTCAGGTCTGAGTAGTGGTGACTGACCTGCTCACCAGTCTGAGGGATGCCTCTGGCACTGGTGAGATCATGTGCTAGACGGTTCCAGGCTTCCTCTTTGTACTCAGTGCCTTGAAACTGGCCCTGTAGGAGTCTTGCATCATGATGATGATGGACAAGGAGCCAAACCATTACTTCTGACTCCTCAATGCCCCACCTTTGCGCTCGAAAATGAGAGCCCTCTCCAACACCAGCCATGCTGACTGCAGATGGGAGCTACAATCAGTTATAGCAATTATTCCCACCTATGAAGCTTAAATATGCCTCATTTCCTGCACTTATTTGTGACTGGCCGGTTTTGAAAAATCTCAGCTAAAAGCAAACCTGCTTAGCAATGGGTAAACTTCCATTGATATGTATGAGTGTGTTGGAAGTGCATCCATATGAAAAGCTGTCATGGCTTAGTGGTTTAGTAGTGTGATTATGGTGCACAGTATCCCGGGTTCGAGGTGTGTCATTGCTTTTTATTTCACTACTCACCAGACCAGCTAGGAGGTGTGGCTGCGTTTAGCCAACTTTGCTCAACTTTGCCCAATGTTGCTCTACATTGCTCGACGTTGCTTGACGTTGCCCAACGTTGTCTGATGTTGCGCTAGTTAGCGCAGTGTGCAGCTCCGCACAAACATGTTTTGTTTGCGCTAGTTGGTGCGATGCACAGCTCCGGGCAAAGCCACTGCGCTCATTAAAGCAGTGCTAAGCTATGGGCAATTATTCTTAAATGTGCTTAATACTGGTAAACATTGCTTAGCAGTGCTTCACATTGCTTAAGATACATTACTTATGCATTCATCAGTATGCATGACCGTTTCACCATCTTATATATATATATATATTTAAAATATTGTTCACTATTACATAGGCCATTTCAATGCATTTTACTAAAATTTAAAAGGTAAATGTCAGGAATTATTTTTATGCAGAGATTTCATACAGAAAATGGAATGAGGAGTGGTGGGACTCGAACCGGGAATGCCTCCTCTTTGTGTGAAGGCTCTACCACTACGCTATTGCTATTTGGCTTAATTTGCATATAAGTAGTTTATTATCCTCTTCGATGTCTAAACTGCTAACTGTAGCTAAGCAATGGGCAAACCCGCACACACACGCGCAAATACGGGCAGCTATATCGGGAATAATAAAAAAAAAAATTGTTTTACATTTTATTTTATTTGTACAGGGGTTTTGAATGTAGGGGAGTGTAGTGTTGGGGATATACACATTTGAGCGGACTCGCTCATGTCTGGTGACATTTGCAGATTTAGGCACTTGCAGGGGCCTGGATATTTGGACTGCTCGGCAGTCTGACACGTCCCCTGCACTCGTGCATGCTCCGTGTTAGCCTTATAGTTGAGGCAGCACGCCCTCATGAATATGCATGGCATGCTGACATCATACTCTTAGGCTGCAGTTTCCGTGTAAGACTTATTTAGTCTTACACGGAGGATTACTGAATCCCGGCCTATGTCTACAAGTCAGCTTAGCCAGTGTTGCAAAGGCAATTACAGGCAGTTTCTTCTAGCAAATGTTTCTTCAGTTTAGCCTTGAAGCCATCCAATGTTGTTTGAGAATGTATTCTATTAGAAGTAGGACAAGATGCCTATTAGGTATGCAGATTTCATGCTAATTAGCTGACCAGATTTTTGACCAGATAGACTTATTTTCAAGAACTATTTCCAGCTTTTTATATCTGCATGTTAAGGGCTATGCTGTATTGTACAGTGTGAATGTTCTATTTCACATATCATTCAGAAACGCTTTGAACAATTTCCTTTTCAGTACTTCAGTGCTTTAAATTGACAAGTAAGTTATGAATGCTGCACCATCAAGACTTCTACCATTTCTTCTGGCAACATTTTCTGTGAGTGCAGGAGTGCTTGTGTGTGTGTGTGTGTGTGTGTGTGTGTGTGTGTGTGTGTGTGTGTGTGTGTGTGTGTGTGTGTGTGTGTGTGTGTGTGTGTGTGTGTGTGTGTTTGTGGGTGTATATGTGTGTACATCTCTGCCTGTGCAGGGATGCTTGCCCACCTGTATAAGTTGAGTTACACGCATGCCTCTATGTGTACGTGTGTGTGCCTGTGCCTATATCTGTGTGCGTATGTGTGTTTGTTTGTGTGTGTGTGTGTGTGTGTGTGTGTGTGTGTGTGTGTGTGTGTGTGTGTGTGTGTGTGTGTGTGTATCTGTATACATGTGCCTGACTCTATGTGCATGTGTATTTGAGAAGAATCATGCACACAGTATGTACAGGCTGCATAAACTCATTACAAGAATTAATATAAAGATATAAGTAGTACATCAAAATAATGCAGGTGAATATTTATTATGTGGCATATTTTGAAAGTCAGGAAGTAATGACAGAAAATAAAATTGTATTAAGAGAATACTAAATTGACAGTAGACTATGAACATTTCAGGATATGATTTATATGGAAGAAGAATGATGAACTTGAAAAGCAGGAAACAAGAGCAATTAAACTGTTACTTTATCAAAAAGTAAATGTAATTTAAAATGCTTGTTTTATCAAGCAGTAAGTTTAGTTTAAAAGAGTCAGGTAGGTGGATGTTTAAAATTCAATTACAAAGGTGAATTCAAAAGAAGATGTGCATTTATGCATGATAATAACTACAAGCTTCTTATGTCTACTTTCGACAAGCTGCATGGGTATTTGCAAATTACTTGCATTCCAGCATGTTTGTTTATGAATTTCTGTTGGTGTTCTGCTTAAAACAAAATATCTGACAGTGTGATCAGTAGTTTTGTGTTGTATTATGTCACTGAATTCTGACTTTATTAAGTTGTTTTTTCTCTGGTTTCAGAACTGGCTGTCCTTTTAATTATGTGTTCTTTTGTGATATAAAAATATATGTAATCTTACACACAATACTGTATTATTAAGGAATGAATGTTACACACTGCATTACTGCACAAATGACAGTGCATTTGGTATATTGGTCTGTCCTGGGGATTCATTAACAAGCATGAACACATCACGTTAAGTCTACAAATTTGTTCATCTTATCATGAATAGCTGCGGTATTGACTGAATATGTAAGCTGCTAAGCCACCCTACATGTTGAGCAGTGTCTGCTAGCAGCCACACTGAGGTGCAGATAGGCTCAAGCACACAGTCTAAACAACAGGTTATAATCAAGAATAACCTCATTGAGTGAGCACTTATGGATGGCACAATACACAGCAAGGGCAAACTGATTTACATAAATTAAGAGAAAGGGGGAACTTAAAGAGGAAAGTTTATTTATACACCACTAGTTTGCTGTACATACACCAGTAATGGTAATTATTAATCATTATAGTGGTAACCATGACTACTCAGGGGCACACCTACATTATTAAAACAAGGAAATGTTGGCCAAAACAGATGAGAGAGATAACAGCTACAGTGTAGCAATTTGACTGAATGTATAAATGAATATTTAAAGTTGATGTGAGTTCACAGTCATCAGGGAAAGCAGATACAGTACGGGACATTGGATAAAGTGCAGGTAGTGCACATTTCTGGAAGTATACTAGCATTGTCATGTGTATTGTGAAAATAAATCAAGGGATAATTTACATACACGCACATGATGTTTGATTTTACACACAGTTTAAAGGAAGTTATCCCTTTCCTTGTCTTATATGTATGAAGCAAACCATAATGATGTAATGGCAATGTACACACACATACAAATGGGGACATGCTGAGAAGAATCATGCAGAAAGTAAAATCATTACAATAACAATATTAACGGTGAAAACAATCCTTTCAGTTAAAACCCCACATGTTGTAAATAGTAGAAAGTGTGACTGCTCGTACACACTGTGTGTTTATGTACATCTAGAAGGACCTCGCATATACAGAACTATCACTTTGAACAGCATATCATCGAAAGACTGCTGCTATCCATACTTCCAATTGTCTAAAAGATGTGAGTTGCACATTGTTGCAAAATAAGGGACATGCTCATGTGACATTTACTAACATGTACATTATTCAAGGCAAAACTGATGTTTACTCACTCCCTTGACAACTAGGTTGTGTGTGTAGGAATGTCAGCATATCCCTATGTATATGATGTATGTATGTGTGATAGAAAGATTATAAATAGATAGGTAGCCCAGAGAACACTTACCATGCAAAGAAATGACATGCCAGCAGTGTATAATGACATCAGCTACAGGAGAAATGAATCATCCTGTCATTTTAAAATTATTTGAGTATAATGCATTTTTGTGAGTGTAATCAGTAATATGTGTCCTTCTTGTTGCAAATGCCACACATTACACATTGAAATACAAAAGTCTGTGAAAGTACAGCACTGAATGCAGAATATCATCATGTACATCACATTTTGCCTTGTTGAACACAGCAGTGATGCCTGTATTACAGTATATTAACATAAATCCCAAAAAAGTGAAACATTAATATCTTCTATAAGGTGCATTGTTGCAAATTTACATTTCGCATATAACTGTACACTGGCCTTTAACAATTGTTATCTTCTGCATATCACTAACTGCATTGCATGGACATTGACAAAGCCAAGGTTCCATAAACTATTTCTATCAACTTTTCACAAAGAAGAACAATGTAGAAACCCATCTCATGACACTGATTACTTCATGTCCTTTGTGCTAAATGACACACATATAGTACATCACTGTACTGGGCATTCTCATATGGAAGTACACCACTGAATCCATTAATATCACCTACCTACCAGAAAACTACAAGAAAGTACAACAGCAGCTGTCTAATAACACCTTGTGACTACTTTGCAGCACTAAATATATCAAGAACTGCTGAATAAGCCATTCTTGCCTTTACTATATTGTGAACAAAATAATTAAAGGCATACGTAAATGTTTCCATGAAGTCATACGCTAAATTGTATTCATTATGGGGAAGAAAATCACACCAGTAAGCATTCCCTGACATACTCAGTAGTTACACCAGGTCAGGCTCAAACATCTGCTTGAGGTCATACCTCACAGAGTTGTATATCAACCACTGATGCCCGAGAAAAAAGCATTTCTAATGTGTTATGAAGCACAATTTTGAACACATAACATTGGTAGTGTGTTGAAATGGAGAGCCCCAATTAGTGTGCCAGATCACCACTGTTATATTAAGGCACTCCTGTCTGTTACTATTGACTGGGATACATACATTAACACATTCAGACCCTTGTTTTTCAAGCTCCACATTATAGAGAACTGTATTACCTACCACAGGAGACTTTAATATACAGGTGTCAGACAGGACATTCTTCAAGATCCATAATAAGTAATGTTATGAACACTCATGTATTCCCTAAAATATGTATTGAGTTATCAAAATGCTTTAGTTATCTTATTGTTCACGCTGCTGTGAGTTAGCTATATCACTGGTTGTTGGATACCCTTGCCCATCAATACTGTTTTGCATGTATACACTGGCAGATTTGAACAACTGCCTTTCTAACGCCACATGTTACAGAACTCAGTATTAACTCCATGTGCCACAGGAGAAGACTTACTACAAGGGTCACAGAACAACTATTTGAATGGAGTGAAATCAGCCATGTGTTGAAAGCCCCATGTTAGATGTAAAAGGGATGGAAAGAGTACGTGGTAATGTAATGCTGCATAAAACTTTATTTCATGTCTCACATTATTATTATTATTGTTTCCCAAGAAAACAATACTCATCCTGTTTCACCCCTCAAGATCCCCAGACTCTCCCCCTCCCTTCAAAATTCCCTCTGCTAATAACACCATTATAACTCCAGTTACTAATACCAAGCTACTGGGAGTTACAATAGATCAGAACATGACATTTGATACTCATATAGCCCAAACAATAAGAAAGGTACACAAAAAACTAGGCTGGCTTTACAGAAACAAACACTATCTTACTAATGACACTAGAGCCATAATTGCCAGAACCCACCTTATTTCAGCACTACTGTACGCATCCCCTATCTTCACTGGGTCTATATTATAACATCAAAGTTTTTAAACATTGAATGTTATAATATCGAACCCCAAACACCGAAATCTGAAAACATTGAACAGGCAGAATAGCAAATTTTATCCCAGGGGAAAAAAATCGCTATTCCAAGAAACATACACACAACACAAACACACACAAAAAACAGCAAACCACACACATACACTTAAAATCCTACACCTAAACCTAACCTAAACTTTACATACACTACTAGCTATCCACTTACCTTAACCCAACCCTAACCCTAAGGTCCGCCACTATCGCACACTCACCTCACCCGCGCCCTAACCCTAACTCACCTAACCCACCCCTATCCCTAACCTACACACAACTGCACACTTACCTGACCCGTGCCCTAACCCTAACTCACCTAACCCACCCCCTAACCCTAACCTGCACACAATCACACACTTACCTGACCTGTGCCCTAACCCTAACTCACCTAACCCGCCCCCTAACCCTAATGTCCACACAACCACACACTTACCTGACCCGCTCCCTAACTCACCTAACCCGCCCCTAACCCTAACCTACACACAATCGCACACATACCTGAACCCGACCCGTAATGTTCCAACATATCGAACGCTGAAAACAGTGAATCCACAGCAATGGCCCACCAAAATCTTTCCCTGGGAAAGAATTCGGTGTCCTGCACCTTCGCTGTTTTCAGCGTTCGACATTAGGGGTTCGATAGTATAACATTCGATGTTTATAAAATTCGATGTTATAATGTAGACCCTCTTCACCAACCTAAGAAAATCAGACAAAAATAAGTTAGAAACTTGTTATAATAAAATCTCAAAGCTGCCTACAGGTGCTAATTATACATCCCATCATTGCCATTCTCTCAGAAAACACTCATGGCTTGAATTTCCCACTCTAATAAGATACCATAACATAGTACCAACCTATGAACTATGCAATCAGCTCAATATGGCCCATCAAATAATTAATCAGCCTAAGAAAACTCCAGCCCTAAAAACTTACTGATCCACTACTCTAGCAACAAGTCACTAATAAATATAACTAAAAGTAAAAACTACGCTGGAGAATCCCTCTACTCTTGTAGTATTGTCAAAAGCAGAAATGCCCTACCACTAAACATTAAATCCACCACTAATTCGGCTCAATTAAAAAAAACTACTAAAAGCTACATGGACTTGCTCATGTACTGAACCTGGCTAACTAACTGACTTGTAATGAACCATGCTAACTGACATTGTCAATAACTAACTACTCTAAACTAACTCTTATTTCATGCTCACTAATCAGTTTCCATAGCATATCTTTTAGTTCAAACCTGTAAATATTGTTTGTAATGATACACATCTGAAAATATGTATCGGTAAGGTTGATCTACTATAGCAATGCAAGCCGCTGTTTGTACTTAGTATTCAACCTGCTTAAATCAGTCTTTGAAGAAGCAAACTGGAACTAGCATGTCCACCTTCAACACAGAAGCACACAAGCCAAAATTGTACTAGAATTTCATAAAATAGTCATGTATACTTGCAATATAACTACCAGATTAGTTACTTTCTTAAACTTCTTGTGTGTTCTATAAATTATATGTGTATACACTGTCTGTCCTGGAGCTACCAGTCTCAATCTTTGATTATTAATTTTTTAAAACTTGTACATTTTTAAAATAAGTTTTGTATGATTTGTATGTCTTGGAGCTTTTTTCCTCTGGGCCTCCGCTGAAAATGGACTTGTTGTCCAGTCAGACCTTCCTGGTAAACAAATATAAAATAAAATAAATAAATAATAAATAAATAATAAATAAATTATGTTGGCTTGTGCTTAATTTGAACAGCTGCTAATGCAAGTATACAAACTACAGAACTATGTATTAACCATACATAACCATACCAGCAGTTCTTATTGGTTTCATCAAAATGAACAATTATAAACAAATATGTATTGCTGTCCTTAATATCCCTCCTGGTGACAATACAGTTATACTTTAAAATATCCTATTGGATATCCATAACATTTCCACAAGAAAAAAATGTACTAGGTGATGTGAATTTCAATTGGTTGGACATAAGCTCTAACTCAATGACAATTACAGTTGTAAACAAGATTGTCAAGCAAGCATTCATCAGGGATTGCATGTAAACAGTAACCACATATTCTGTCAATGTCAGTTATATTGGCTCAAGCTTATACAGTGTGCATTGACAGTATAAACATACACTTCCAAATTATGACAGTCCATTGCTGAATCACACAGCAGTGCACTGTCATAATTTGGCAGTGTAAATGTTAAAGTACAGACTTACATTAACAAACTGAATTAGTTGAGTCAACATCACTGTGAAATCCAGATACCTTAGTTACAAAATTCCATTAATACATACAGAAGTTGTACAATCTACTCATATCATTCTTTCTTATAATTTTTAACTCTCCCTCCCTGCAGCACACAGCTGGCAAGCGAACATGTGCAGCTGATGGCAAATTATTAGCGCATACATAATCATATCTTGAGGCGTTGAACTCAGAGTGGGAAATAGCAGTAGTCTATGATGATCCATGCCAGCCTTCATGCAAAGAAGCAGTATACACATAAAACAGTGTCTGAATCTGATGGAATACAGTACAGATATGTGTTATGGTCATGTTTCAGGTGTCATGATTTACACATTTGTTATGACTGTTGCACTCCTTCACTCCTTATATGTTTGATACAGTTGTATAATGACACAGTCCTCAAATATGGTGACTGCCCATATAGTTGTGGTATGTTGATATTCATGTTATTGTTTAATTCTATGTGTTTATATGACATGACCGAGGTCTACAGTCAATTTATCTGTAACACACACAGATATGTGTCATAATTTTTTTTACCTCAGAACATTGTACTTATCTTATCTTATCAATCCTATCATTTTGACAGTATATCGACAATATGGCCCACGTGTGACTGACTATTGCAGTGTGTTTTTAAACAAGGAAAAGGCATTGAATGTACATCATATATTGCAGTTATTTCTGGAAAAATATGAGCAAGTTGTGAATTATTACAAAACAAATAAAGGGCCAAGCATATTATTACTAGTGAGAGTAATTTAAGGTTCATTGCTGCACATACTTGTGCGGCATTATATTGTTTTACCCTGTATTTTCTAAACTATATAAATTAAAAAAATCATATCTATGGCTGTTCCTAATGCCTCCAATTGTCAATAATTCTCAAGATATTCTCAAGGGTAGGGATGACAACAACAAACATTAACCAGCAGAAATGTGTACATGCTTTGAAACTCTTTATACTTCAAATGTATTGCTGCATACAAACAGTGTTTGCAATATGGATGAAGATGGTGTAGGGCAGTGGAACTATGATGAGGACATAATGAGGATACTATTGTTTGGCAACATCTGTAGCACATACTTACATTCACTATTAATATGTGAAAACATTAAATAAATGTATGACATAGGACTGGATTTGAACCAAGGACAGTATAAAATAAAACTGCACAGAGAGGAGGATTATCTCAGCTCAACACATAGGATCTCAAGGATTCTAAAGTTTAACTGACATATTTGAGGGGACACTGACAATAGACTGAAGCAATGGAAAATGTAGTCATCAGCCTTATTCTCAGTAAGGACATGTGTAACATCCCATAAGGTGTGTACAACATCTATCAGACTAAAATGTATGCTACACTAACTTTCTCACAATAGTACTATCAGTCTGTATTTCTATAGGGCCATGGGGATAAGCAAATGTGTGCAATGTGAGCCATGCTAGTGCAGTTGAAATTAAAATCTTCAACTTTTGTCATAAGACATGAAACACTACTTAACATCAGGCAGCATTGCCATGTGATGCCAAGTTTCACACAAAAGCATCTGATGCATGGAGAAGCGAGATTGGGAGACAGGGATAGAGACACAGGAAAAGATATGTTTATGGTCCATTTCTGCACATCTTTGTGCTGTGTTCCTCTTTGGTTTGTTATCATAATTATTCAGGCAAGATCTGTACAAGATGGTGAAAACAATAAAGAGCAAGACCATTACCACAGCAGCATGATAATGGTATATTAATAAAATGTGTAGCCAATACTTAAACACAAGGGAGTCATACAAAACATCCAGTAACACTTTTAGATGCATCTGGGTTCAAACCTTGGCAGTATTCTAAAACAGATCTTCACATCTGAGTATTATCTAACCCAACTATACAGGAACATATGACATAGGACTTCAACAATTGGCTAAGCTTCTGGTGTCATTCTAAGGGGATCCGGTATCTGTCTGCTTGGGATGACATGGTCGATAGACCACAATGCTTTGCCAGAGATGGCCTGCACCTGTAGCCCCTGGGATTCTGGATACTGGCTAAGGTTCTTGCTGCCCCTATAGTGCCTTTTTTAGGCAAGGTTCAAATGACAAATTCACCACCATAACAGGAACAGGCAAGCAAAAACTGGGGGTAATGCTACTCAATGCTAGAAGTCTAAATCTCAAAATGCACTCACTCGAGGCACTCCTTAAAATGGAGAACATTGATATCTGTGCAGTGACTGAGACCTGGTTCAAGGCTCCAGAGAGCACCCCTGCACTACCAGGCTATAACTCATACCACACTTTTCGGCCATGTAACCTGGACTGAAACACCAAAGGCAGAGGTGTGTCCATATTCATTAAGGATATCCACACCTCCAGGCTAGTTGCTCAGCATAATGCATCCGAGGTTATTCAAGTGCAACTAACTCTGGGCAAAACTGCAATCCAAATTGTAGCTTGCTACAGATCCCCCAACATGTCCCATGATTCCCACTCCTCTTTTCTTGATGTACTTTAAAATATTAGGGTTCAACCAAACACTTTAATAATGGGCGAATTCAACTACCCTACCATTAACTGGGAAAACTACTCATGTACCAACTCCTTAGCTCAACGCTTTCTGGAATTCATAAACTCCGATGCCCTGGATCAACTTATCCACACCCCCACCAGGGGCAACAATATCCTAGACCTAGTCATTACCAACATGAGTGACCATGTTCCACACCTGAAGTCAACTCCTCGTTGGTCCGATCTGACCATAAGCTAATCACCTTTGATATCCACAACCTGCCCCCACCCCCCATTAAGGAAATCATGGTAAAAAATGTCTCCTAAGCCAACTTCATGCTTCTTAAGACAGAAGTGGTCAACTTCATGACACCCATGCAGATGGACAATACAGTTACAACTGCTGAATCCTACACAATTGCACTCTATAAGCACTTACATGAGTGCATGGATTGTGCTATCCCAAACAGAACCAAGACACTATCCTCCAAAAAAAGGAAGCCAGTCTGGTGGACCCCTGCCATAAACAAACTGTACAACAGAAGGAAGAAACTGTTGCAAAAGAGAGTAAAATCCCATGAGTGGAGGAGCTCCCTGGTGAGCCTTAGTAAGAAGCTGAGATCCCTTATAAGATCCTCCAAAGCTAGCTACAAAAATCAAAATCACCATTAATTCTAAGGACAACCACAAAGCATTCTATAGCTATGTCAAGAATCTCGACACCCAGATCTGCTCTGAGTTACAGCACAACAGCATGAAAATTACTGAACCAACTGATATTGCCAACAACCTGGCAGATAGGTTCGGTGCAAACTTTACCCCCCACCCCCTAAAGGGCCCATATCTATACAGGAAGAATGCAGAGTCCCTGTAATCACAACTATTCAGGTAAAAGATGCTCTCTCTAAAGCCAAAAACACAGCATCCATGGGACCGGACAACATCCCAGGCTGTGTTTTACACAAACTTCAGAACAAACTGGCTCCCCACCTAATCACCATGTTCAATAATAGTCTTGCATCAGGCTTTGTGCACACTGAATGGTGTACAGCAACAGTTATCCCACTCCACAAATGGGGAGCCACCACTGATCCCGGGAACTATAGCACTATTAGCCTGATGAGCCTGGTCTGCAAGGCCATGGAACGTATCATCATGGAACTCATAAACAAAGACATTGGTAACCTCCAAACTCTGGATCCCACCCAGTTTGGGTTTGTGAAAGGCAGATCATGCGTCCTGAACCTGATCGACTTCTCTGAGGCAGTCACCAAAGCTGTAGATGAGGGTAAGGTGGTTCACACAGCCTATCTTGACCTCGCCAAGGCTTCAACACCATCCCCCATTCTGGAATTATAGCTAAACTCACTAAACTAGGTATAAATCCCTACAAAACAAGATGGGTTGCCAACTGGCTCATTGACAGAACCTACACTGTAAAAGTTGCAGACTCCAAATCTGACCTCAAACCAGTGACAAGTATCACAGGGTTCAGTCCTGGGACCTCTCCTGTTTGATATCTACTTCTCTGAAATACAGGCTAACACAGAAGGCCTCTGGCGAATGAAGTATGCAGATGACTGAAAACTAGGAGCCATAGTCAAGTGCCCAAATGATGTGGACATCCTACAGAAGGGCCTCGCTGAGACAGATGCCTGGTGTCAGAGCCATGGCCTCAAGCTCAATGTCAAAAAGTGCAGTGTCATCCCCTTTGGTAAAAACTCTGTACCCATGAACTACCACATAGGCAGCAATCTACTTAACACCGAATGCATGATAAGAGACCTTGGGACCCAGGTGGACAGTAGTCTCTCCTTTGATAGTCACATCATCACAGTAGTCAGGAAGTCCTTCTGCGTGGCACACCTCATCATAAAAGGGTTCTCATCCAGGAAAAAAGAGGTTGTTGCTCCCCTCTACTTGACACTCATTAGACCCATTATAGAGTACAATGCCCTTTTTGGAATGTACCTCACAAGACATCTGCAGCAGCTGGAAAGGCCACAGAGGTACCTCACAAAGAGGATTACTGGCCTCAAACAAATGCCCTACACTGACCGTCTCAAAAATCTCCAGCTTTACTCCATAGCATATCGCCTACTCTGAGGTGATCTCTGTCTAACATATAAAGCTATGTCAAACCCAGAGCTGTTGGACATGCTACACCTAAAGAAATCCCAATCCCTCTGAGCTACACACTCTAGGGACCTAAACCTTGTCACCACAATAAACAGGACATGCTGGAGGGATATATTCCTGTACCAGAGACTTCCCATACTCTGGAACAGGCTACCCATCTATGTCAAGCAAAGTTCTTCATTAGCACTCTTCAAGAAAAATCTTGATGAGTGGATGGGAAATAGGAAATACACCCCGGGGATCACTTCTATGTTTCTGCTCGACAGTGGCACAGGAAAATAACTTTCTTGGGTGGCATACGCCAGGGAACCTTGTTGGCTAGGCTTATGTAGGCCCCTGGGCCAATAGCCTAGTACCTACCTATGAACCTATGAACACACTATATAGCTATAACTTGTCTACCAGAAAGCAACAAAGTGTAAAGACGTCTCATCTTCTCTTTATCGATGATTTAAAACTGTACAGTTCATCAGATGAGGAACTGAAAGCAAAACTGTAAGTAGTCAGAACTTTTTCAGAGGATATAAGAAGGTCATTTGGTCTTGATAAATGTGCAAAAGCAACTTTAAAAGCAGGAAAGAACTTCAGCAAGAGGGAGTGTATAAATATTTGGGAACTGATGAAAGATCAGCATTAAAATATGAACAAATGCAAATAGAACTTGGTAAGGAATATTTTAGAAGACTTAAATTAATCCTGAAAACAGTATTGACATCTAGGAACAAAGTTCAACCTATAAACCAATTTGTTCTTCCTGTCCAAACTCGCAGTTTTGGAGTGATTCCCTGGTCCCAAAACATGTTGGATAGATTAGACAGGAAAACAAGAAGGATGCTTCACACCCACCAAATGATTTGTAAAAATCAGTATATACCAAGATTATATATTTCTTATTCTGAAGGAGGTATAGACCTGTTTGAAACTGATTACATGTATAGATCTGCAATCGTGGGACTGCACACATATCTGCTGACCGCACAAGACCCAAACATAGTGAAAGTTTTGAAACGTGAGAAGAATAAAGTTAAGATGATATCCCTGCTTAGTCTAGCAGAAGCATATCAGCATTAAGTAGGAGTGCAAATCAAACCAGAAGTAGATAAAAAACAGGCAGCAAATGAATATGTCAAAAAAGCAAACAAAAAAAGAATATAGGATGGAGAATCAGATGAGAAGGCAACAAATGTGGAAAATGCATATATATAGTTGCAAGTATAGAAAACTCCTACAACAACCTCATGTTGATCAAGACGAAATGCAGGAATGGTTAAGAGAGGCAAATTCAAACCAAAAGATGAAAGGTTAATATTGGTGATCCAAGACAGTAGACTATGTACACGTTGGATTACAAAGTCCATTGAACATGTGGGAGAAACAGACAAATGTAAGTTTTCTAAAACAGAATTGGAAACAGTTGCATACCTTGTTGTTGGTTGTGATGTACGAATAGCAGATGGACTGTTACTGAAAGGCATAATAATGTGGCAAGACTGTTGCACTGGAGATTGTGCAAACATTATAATATTGAAGCAGCTGAAAAACACTGGAAACATGAGCCAAAAGACATGTCAAAAGACAGATGCAAGAAAAACAGATACAGTGGTCTATGAAAAGAAAACAAGCATAGCAATGATTGTTGAAATCACTATACCCAGTGACTACAGTGTGCTGCATACAGAGACACAGAGTCATAAAATATCAGGATTTACAGGCAGAAACTAGAGCAGTGTGGAAGAAAGATACCCAGATAATTCCAATGGTAGTAGGAGCAACACGTCTTAGAATCTAGAATCGTATTTAGATATGTTACCGATGCATGTAACTCCATACGAAATGCAGAAGGAATCATTACTCGGCACATTGCAGGTGCTGCGAAGAATACTTTTGGCTGACATCAAAGACTGAAACAATGCTAATTTCATGAACTTTAATAATACTTTGACTTAGGAATGGGGTCCATTCCTGCCATGGTATTAGAAACCCAAAAGATTTGGAGAAATTAAAAAAGGATTATGTACCTCTGAACTGTACAGATTTTTGCAGAATGTCCAGATTTTTGCCTCAAATTTTTGGTTCATTCTTCATAAAATTGTGGTTTTCTTGAAAATCATTGGCAATTCATTAAAGACTGAAGTCAAGAAAATAATGACAGATATTTGAGTTTAAGACTTCATATACTTCAGAAAATTCATACTAATGCAAAACTTGTTATTCTATCAACTTTCTAAGTTTGTAAGAGCAATATTCAAAAACTGTCCCTATTTCTGGGCCTTTGTCACCCCATTATTATTGGCGCTGTCCTGATTTCTTGCTCTAAGAGGTTGGGAGGGACACATAGGAACTCTTACTTTGCAAAGTTCAAATCTGACAAGAGATTGAAATAAAGGAGAATATATGTATTAGTCTTCATTGCACTCATGACGATTGTAAAATCCCATAATGTGTACATTACATCCAGTAGCATAATACATATGCAAAAGTAAAAAAGTGGTAATGCAGAGGTGGGAACTGATAAAGAGATGGAGACAGAAATAGAGACAGACAAAGATTGTTACATTTTTTCTTGGTCATTTTCTAACATCTTTGTGGTGTGTTACTATTATGTTTTTCCTGATAAGTAATCTGTTGTGCTGTTTACAATCAAATGATCAGTAGGGAGCAAGCAGGGTTTGAAAAGTAGAATCATGATGAAGACATGAGAAGGATATTGGTGGGTTAATAATATATGCAAACAACACTTACACACATACTAGTATGTAAATAACACATCAAATATGACATCCACATATTTCCGGATTTCAACTCTTGACACCATGAGAAAACATTTTACAACATGTGAATTATGTCAACACACAATAAAGGAAGTGTTACTTCACAACCTTAATTTTACTGACTTGAAGAAACAGTCATAACATAATGAGGCATGGGAGAATGTAGGTATCAGGCTTCATTACAATAATGACACTTTTAACATTATATAAGGCGTACATTACAGCCAGCAGCATAATAAATGATCCAACATAGAACAAAGACATGTCATCTTAAGGCATTATATGTCTGATTTACATATCTGTCATAAAGCTAGAAATTTTGGGCAGCATGCTTCCTAACAATATTTACAATTGTAACATCCTATATGGTATACATTCGACTCTGTAGCCCATTTAAATGAAGGTTTGCCTATCTGTACATTGTGCAGTGAGGCTAAGCAAAGTAGCATGAAGGGCACCAGAGTAATGTGTCCGAAGGCAAAAACTCACCAGATTTTGCCATAAGTTGGGTACTTCCATTTTCCCTAAGTCCCAGGTGGTGCTCAATGCCAAGCTTTGCGCAAATGCTGAGAGAGACAGGGAGGTAAGGATTGAGTAGATTATGATGCATAGGCAACAGCTGCATATAAAATAGTTTAATAAGGCATTCAATAACAATTTAACATATTTCTGGATTAGAACCCTTGGAAATATACAAAAGTTGGCCTATAGATCTGGGCATTATCTTGATAAGCCCCAAAGAAGCTCCTAATTCACAAAGATAAAATTATGCAATTGAAAGAAAAGTGTGACAACTTATTGCAGGAAAAGGGGCAAAGACAGAGAAAGAGAAATACCAGGAGGTTTTTTTTTTTTTTTTTTTTTTGGTTATTAGACATTTAGTACCATCTTTTTGTATGTTCACAGAGCAAACACTTTATTTTGCAAAAACCCATCTGTTTTTTTCCATAGGATATGAAACACCATTCTCTGTAGCAGTGGTGTGTCATGTTGCACTCAGATGATGAGTATAAAAAGTGAAGTTTTTTTGATGGGCCATTTAAACCAGATTAAACATATGAAAAAGTGATTGATAGGACAGTGGTGAAAATGAGGAACAAACAGAGAGGAGGACACAAAGGAAAGAATACAGGAATGTGCAGGATAGTGGTGGGAAAGCAGCATAGCTACCCACTTCATCACAACATAAATTTGGAAATGTACACAGAAGTTGCTGAATTTGAAAAGTCAAAACCCCAGAAATGAATAACAACAAAATAATATACAGCTACCTGCACCAAATCAAGTGTGACAAGATGACACATGGGTGAAGTGGAGAACTGTTTATGAGGTGTAATTTCTTTTGTGGACAGGTGCCTATTTTTTTTTTTAATGGAGGAGGAGGAGGAATGTAGGGGAAGGTGCTTAAGACTGAGAGGGTCAGTTAGGCAGGGTAAGTTAGGTACCAGGTATAGATATATAGGATATACAAGACAGACAGGGATGGTGATGTACATAAAAACTTGGAGGACACAAAGATGGGGATAGGTAAGGGGCACTGGAGGTGCATCCACATCCATCTTAAGAACAGTGAGAGTCTAGTCTTTACCCTCATAACTGGCATCAGTATCCCTTGCGTCAGTTGTCTAAGTCAGTGCTGCACATTTCATTGATTTGGCAATATTTGGCCACCAAAGCCTCTCTTTCTTATGTCCCCTACCAGCCCAGTCAACTCATAACAAGTGACAAAATCACTAACTCTTCCAGTACTGCTCCTGGAGAGTACCACTGCTCCAGCAGCTAGGGCAGAGCTACCTGGCTCAGGTGGAGCAGGTATGGCTGAAGTTCTGGAGGCAATGCTGATAAGTTGTGAACCAGATGTGCTGAGTGTCTATGCTGGCTGTGATAGTATTGCTGATGTCCATTTTGTTTTCAGCAGCAATGTATTAAAAAAATAAAAAATAATATATTTAAAAGAGAGAGAGATAGGGTGGGGAAAAAACAAAAAAGAGAGAATTAGATCAATGACGTCAAATTATTTTTTAATTTCATAAATAAACAAATATAAGAAATAATATGCACACCTTTGTCACATCTAGATATGATGGGAAGGCATTAATGTGTCATAAAATCAATCAATCACAATTCTATCATATGACAAATGGAAATTTTTATTTGATTATGCTATATCAGAGATATGTTTTCAAGGTTAAAAATTGCAATTGCAAAAGTTGAATTGTTAATGCCATGCAGTATTGCAGTTAATAAGTTGCATATACTTCCTTTAATAAAATATAATGTTTTTTTCTGGGTATTGAACCCACAATCAATTAAAGTGGAATACGTATTTCCTAATGCAAGCATCAAGGAATTTTGGCGCAGGCATGTATGCTTAATACAAAAGTTTAGATATGCCTGTTCAAGATGATATAGAGTAATGACTGAAAATACTTATGTGCCTTGCATTCAGAACTGATGCATACTTACCCCATGCCTCTCTGAGGCAAGTTAGTCTGTCCTGATGCACCTCATGGTTTTATACTAGCTGTTCTGCAGCTGTATAGGACAGAAAAGAAAAAAAAGATGAAAGCATAATGAACAACTAACTGCCTTGGCTAGCAATCAATATTCTATCATACACCATTGATGGGTTACTATACTTACATAACAGGAGTGTTTGCACTCTTAAATTCCTTCTTCTATTGGCTCAGGAGATCCTAGCTGCACCTCTTCATGTGACTGTAGTGGTGACAACATTGCTCCCCAGTCTGTAGAATGCTAGTTGCACTGGAGATGGCCTTGGCCAAGCTATGTCAAGCCTCGGCATAATACTGAGACCCAGTATAGTGCCACTGGAGAATCCTTCAGCTCTAGTGCTTGTTGAGGAGTGCCACAGAAATCCTGAACTCCTTAACTCCCCACCTTTGTGCTCTAAATGGAATACCATCCTAACTTTTCCCAGCTATGTCTGCAGAAATCAAGCTAAAATATGTGTCTGAATTAGAGCCCAGACACAGCCTCGATATCTGCATCTGTGCAATTGAAAGCACAACTATGGCTTGGCAGACACATTGTCAGTGGATACATCAAAAAGTATGGAAGGTGGGAAATATAGCAGTGAGGTTTAGCCCTATGTGTGATACTCAAGCAGTTACTGACACATTCCAATGTTAAAGACATAAATGCTTTGTGGTGTTTGCTGTAATCACTGTTGAAGGAAAATGGCATCACTTGTGACATACTGGGCTGTTAAACAGTAGTAAAATTATGTAGTACCCCCTGGGAATCAAACCCCTCACAAAGAGAAGGGTGAACTATTAAACCTACCTTATTAACTGTCAGTGCCACAGGAGAACTTACTTTTTAACCTGGTAATTAGAGATATTTAAGAATGAATGGTGATACATAAGAGATGCCTCTATGTGTGTATGACTCTAAGTAGTCATGGGACTGCATTTTTATGTAAAATACAGTATTTGTGGTTGTAAATATATTTTAAATGTATGGAGTTGCATGACCTGAGTAATACATGTTGGGAAATTTTGCATACATACTTCATAAGGCATACTGTCCTAAACACATGCCTATGATATGTGACCAGTCATAATAATTATAGCAAAACTATTGTGCACATCATACCTATGCAAGTGCATTTTAAATTAAATGTCATCACTGTCATGTTTAACATACTTTACACACATTATATTGGGTTTATATAGCCAACATTAATGATTCATTTGTTGCAATAAACGTAGCTATGATACTTATTTGTATTTATTGTTACATTCCTGATCGAAATGTTGTGACAAATGGCATTCTGACTCCCTCTGTAAAAGTATTCTGTGAAATGGATTTGAACCCTGCATCATCTGTCATCTTTCTCTAAACTCAGTTAACTTATACCTTCTGCTACAGAGAAAGCTAGCTGCCAGGTGTATTTTCTTCACTGTGTACTATTGAGAGTGCTGAAGACCATGCGCCAACACCAGGCTCATTTGTACTACAAAAGGAAGCCCCAGTCAAATGTTTCACTTTTTTCCTTTGGCCGTGAACCTTATTTGCATGCTGCCAAGTGGCAGTAAAATGCAAAAGGCATTTAAAAAATTACAAAATAATAGTAATAATAATAAATTCGAAAACAATTAAAAGGAAAGTTAAAACAATCAATGAATATAACTAACAATGACCAGAGCAAGAAGTGCATTACACAAATTCATCTTTCTCAAATCTCCTTCCCACATCGGAACTTTAATTCCTGTCACACATTATCAGGGACAGACAATAACTGACATGTTGTTAGCAATACTAAGAACAGTGATTTTTTCCAACAGTAACACATTCATATACCAAAATGTGTGTCAATATTTATTCTGACCCCCTTAGTAAAATTATTTGTAAACTGGATTCAAACCCTTTATCACCTGTCTTCTTTCTCCAAGATCACTACAGTTGCAACTTATGCCACAGAGAAAGTTAGCTGGGAGGTACATTTTTTGGGTCTATATTATATAGTTGAAGTTCCGTAACTTCGGCTACCATATGTATGAATACATATGTCCAAAGTTATGGAACTTTGACTACATATAAAAACATAAAAAAAAATAAAAGAAAATAAAAGGGTATATGCAGGGGGGTAAGCCCCCCTGCAACCCCCACTCTTTAAATATACCAAATCTGAGGTTGCGCTACAGTACAGTAAAGGGAAAATTTGTAGCGCGACCTCAGAGTTGGTATATTTAGAGAGCGGGGATGTGGGTGGCACAGCCCCCCCATGTGGTGGGTCCAGGGGGCTTGCCCCCATGCATATACTCTTTTATTTTCTTTTTCCTTTTTTTATTTTTTTATGCATACTCGAAGTTCCAAAACTTCAGACATATGTGTTCGTACATATGTTACTCAAAGTTATGGAACTTTGACTATGTAATATAGACCCACATTTTCTTCACTGTGCTGATAGCTGCGCACCCTCACCAGCTGGGTTTGCACTACATAAGGCAGCTCAAATTAAAATTTTCACTTTTTTTCTTTTGGCTGTGAACTGTGTTTGCATTTTGAAACGTGGCACCTCTGGATATGTCTAGACACTGGACCCATGATTTGAGCAAGCCAAGTACATCTTCTAAGATATTCTCACTTTGAACATGGACATCATTGTATCCTTGCTCAATGGGGTTGAGTGGGTTTCTCATGGGTGTCATGAGACAATGTTCCAGTGCATAAACTGCATTCCCCACTAGATGCTCTTGTGGAAAATCACCCCAGCAAACCATGTGCCATATGTGTGACTTGTGAGAACTTCCTGAGTTACCTATACAGACATTGTAGATTATCCCTTAGGCATTAAAGACAACCTGACAGTTTAAAGAGGGGTATCCTTTCCTGATAATGCACTTCCTTCCCTGTTCACCAGGTGAGGCTTTTATTTCTATGTAAGTGCAATCTATGACCACAAGTACTTCAGCAAAGTGTGCTATTGCATAACATTCTTGTATGACTAAACAGAAAAAAGTGGTGGTATGAAAAACTCCAACCAAAATGCCAAAAAATCCAAAAAGAAGAGTGGAGAACGGAAATTGTTGCCTCAAGACACTGTTTTATTCAAACCACTTGAACTCCAAACATAAAACATAAAACACGCTACACTAAAACATTAACGCTCTTATCGCACGCGTTTTCATCTGCAGAATCAGACTTCATCAGATGACCCATAAAGATAGCACATCCCTTTTATAAACTGACCAATAAATCAATTAATGTCCATAAATTAAGATATTTTCAAACTTACAAATACGTTTGTATATCTATTCAGAAAGTGTCACTTCCCTAACCCCTATAAAAACACAATACATACTTAGTATATATTTTATAAGTTACCCTTCTAAAAACAACTTTATTACTATACATATTTAAAAATAGTAGCTAAATTAGATGTAGGATAATAAATTTGATGTTAGGCTGACCCCTAGAGGAAATTCATATTATTCAACAATAAAACTTTTAAATAATGTATTTAAAATATCGTTCAGCAGTTAAAATTAATAAAAAATAGGAATGATAAAATATATATAAATAAATAAATAAATAAAGTGCCTCTGATAATAATCTATTTAAATACAGTTTCCATTATAATTTAGCTGCCCTTAATTTCAAGATAGGTGTAATACTTGTGTATTCATTCAAACCTGGTGAATTATATGTCTCCAGTGTTAACTGCCACCAGAGCTCCCTATATTCAATTTTTTCTTCCCAGGGACCTCCTCTTATATCTCTCTGTGTATGTTCTAACACCATATATCTAAAATTGGCTCCTGTGCATTCTTTAGTATGCTTAAATAAAGCATTTGTATCCTTACAATTCTTAATATCATTAAAATGTTCATATATCCTTCTTTTTATTTTTCTTTATTTTATTTATTTATTTGCAGTTGGTTTACCAGGATAGTCCATTGGGTCAAAAAGAACCCATTTTCAAAGGAGTCCTGGGGAGAAAAGCTCCAAAAAGCAATAACAAAGTACGTACAAACAGTATCATGATAAATACAATAGTACAAGATACAAACATATGAGTTGAAGCTTCAGGAAACAAACAAACAATACTCAAAATATTTAAAAAATAAACTCAAACTTTAGGAATTCAAACAATACTATTTAGAGAAGAGTGATGTTGCTTTACACATACAGAGTAGTTATTTTGTAAGAAACAAAAGCTTATAAGGTACAATCAGGTAACATGAGTGTGAAGGAAGATGTAAATACCATATTTTTATAAGGGGTGGGAGCAAGAGCATTTTTCTGTTTTTCCTATATAAAAGGAATTACAAATCACGCAGGTAGCCAAATAAATTAGTCCCATGGAATCACAATTGTAATAATTCTTATTATTAATAATCCACCTGTCTCTACTTACTATGTAAAACCTGTCTGAATTCAAAATATAAGGGCATTGTGTGCATCTACCACACTTGTAGGTAACCATCTTTTTTACATTCTGTAAGGTGTTATTATTCTTACTTTCTAGAATATTTCTAATACTTTGGCCATTTTTGTATACTATTTTTGCTGAAATTCCTTCTAATTTATCTATATCTGTAATATTGATGAACCTATCCCATTCCTTGGAAAATATCCTTCTAATGTTGTTATTGAGTGCATTGAATTCTAGTGTCAATGCTAGTTGAAAATCCACTTCACTTCTCTCTTGATCTTTATTTTGTTCTGTTTCAAAATTAATTACCTTCACAGTAGGGGTATATCTATCACTCCTTCCCCTTTCTATTTCCTGCCTTACTTCTTTGACCAGCTTAGTAGGGTATATCCTATCCACGAACATTTTCTCTAAAAGTTCACATTCTTTAAAGAAATCATCTTGTGAACTTGTCATTCGACTACCTCTCACAAATTGTCCTTTAATAATATTCCTCTTACAATGCAGGGGATATGCACTATCATAGTGTAAATAAGTATTACAATATGTAGGTTTTCTATATACCTTAGTCTCTAATCCATTCCCCTGTTTATAAATTTCCAGATCTAAGTATTGTAAACTTTTATCAGATACTGTATAAGTAAATTTCAAAAACTCAGTGGTTTTATTTAGGTAAACCATAAATTCCTGGAGCTTCTCATATCCACCAGTCCAAAATAGGACTATATCATCCAAAAATCTGCGATAAAGTACCCAATGGGAGCTGAACTGTGAACTTAATACATGTTTCTCTTCCCAATTTGTTAATACTAAGTTGGCATAAGTTGGGGCACAGGCAGCTCCCATGGCTACTCCTTGTGTTTGCCTAAAAAATTCCCCATTAAAATATAAAAAATTATTCTTGGTCCTGGTTCTTTATTTTATAAAGAATTAATTGAGGTTTTTAATAAATGTGGTATTGATGTGTTAAAATTGATTGTAAGGGAAAACACACACATTCAAGATGAAATACATAAGGATATAGAAGTATTGGACCAATGTATTAAGAATGATTTAATTTTCTCTATAGAAGAAGAAAGAGAAAAATATTTCAACTTAAGAAAAGACATAGACAAAGAAAGTGGGAATTTAATACAAAGGAAAATAAAGAAAATGGATAGAGATATTTATGAGTACAATCATAATTTGAGTTATCCTAACCCACCACACAAGCGTTACCCTAGGGATGTATATTATAAGGAAGATGTTAGAAAAGGACCCTTAGAGAATGAAGGGGAGAACATCCCCACTGAAGATGCTTATGATTATGAGAATGAATTCCCTCCATTGAGAAGGTCAGAAAGGCTGATGAATAAGCAAGGGAATAGGCAAACAAATTTTCAATGGAGGGGGGGGGAAGAGGGAGGAGGAGGTACTAGCAGTACCCAACCACCCTGAAAATATGGACATCATTAAAGTGGGTAACAGGTGGTCCTTTGACCATTTTACTATTTACAATTTTAGTCCTTTAGTTTTAGAGAGGGAGCATTTCAGATTATTATCCAAAGGATTAAAATTCATTCCTTACACCAAGGGAGACTTAGCAAAATCCCTCATGGATATTAGAATATTTTTTAAAAAAATTAATTTAAAAATGTTGTTTTCTAATAATAAAAATGTACCTACCCCCTGCTTTGAAACGTAGAACCTTGTATAACCCACCTATACACCCCCAATTAAAGAATTTTGAAAAAATAATTGAAAGGGAAATTAGAAAAGAAAAAGATAGTATTAAATATCAAACTAATTTGGGGAAAAAAGAGAGACGGTTGCTATATGAGATGAGAAATGACCCCAATTTAAGAATAATGAAACCAGATAAAGGGGGAGGTGTGGTTATCATGGATAAAATTAAATACGATAGTAGAATGCACAGTATTCTTTGGGACAGTTCTAAATACAATCAAGGGTCTAAAAATGAGATCAATATTGCTTATAGCAAAATAGATATAAATTTAAAAGACATGTTATATGAGGGACTCATAAACCAAGACATTTATTCATTTTTAAAAGTAGAGAAACCCAAAATTCCTTCGATTTTTGGAATCCCAAAAATCCACAAAAATGAACTTGACCCTCCATTAAGACCCATAGTTTCAGCTGATGGATCTAAAACCCATACAGTAGCTAAATATATTGACATTAAAGTCAAAAAACTATGGGTAGAAAGAAAACATATATTAAAGGACTCTTGGGACTTGTTAAAAGTTATTTCTGGAGTTAATTTTACTGAAAATATATTATTCATTACCATAGATGTAGTTGATCTATTCTCTTCCATCCCCTATGCTCAAGGTACATATATGTTTGAAGAAATACTGTATGAAAGTGGTAATTTATCCAACAATGAAAAACAAGTGAATGTTTGGTTAATGGAAATGGTTTTAAAGAATAATTTTTTATATTTTAATGGGGAATTTTTTAGGCAAACACAAGGAGTAGCCATGGGAGCTGCCTGTGCCCCAACTTATGCCAACTTAGTATTAGCAAATTGGGAAGAGAAACATGTATTAAGTTCACAGTTCAGCTCCCATTGGGTACTTTATTGCAGATTTTTGGATGATATAGTCCTATTTTGGACTGGTGGATATGAGAAGTTCCAAGAATTTATGATTTACCTAAATAAAACCACTGAGTTTTTGAAATTTACTTATACAGTATCTGATAAAAGTTGACAATACTTAGATCTGGAAATTTATAAGCAGGGGAATGGATTAGAGACTAAGGTATATAGAAAACCTACATATTGTAATACTTATTTACACTATGATAGTGCATATCCCCTGCATTGTAAGAGGAATATTATTAAAGGACAATTTGTGAGAGGTAGTCGAATGACAAGTTCACAAGATGATTTCTTTAAAGAATGTGAACTTTTAGAGAAAATGTTCGTGGATAGGGAATACCCTACTAAGCTGGTCAAAGAAGTAAGGCAGGAAATAGAAAGGGGAAGGAGTGATAGATATACCCCTATTGTGAAGGTAATTAATTTTGAAACAGAACAAAATAAAGATCAAGAGAGAAGTGAAGTGGATCTTCAACTAGCATTGACACTAGAATTCAATGCGCTCAATAACAACATTAGAAGGATATTTTCCAAGGAATGGGATAGGTTCATCAATATTACAGATATAGATAAATTAGAAGGAATTTCAGCAAAAATAGTATACAAAAATGGCCAAAGTATTAGAAATATTCTAGAAAGTAAGAATAATAACACCTTACAGAATGTAAAAAATATGGGTACCTACAAGTGTTGTAGATGCACACAATGCCCTTATATTTTGAATTCAGACAGGTTTTACATAGTAAGTAGAGACAGGTGGATTATTAATAATAAGAATTATTACAATTGTGATTCCATGGGACTAATTTATTTGGCTACCTGCGTGATTTGTAATTCCTTTTATATAGGAAAAACAGAAAGAAAATTAAAAAGAAGGATATATGAACATTTTAATGATATTAAGAATTGCAAGGATACAAATGCTTTATTTAAGCATACTAAAGAATGCACAGGAGCCAATTTTAGATTTATGGTGTTAGACCACACACAGAGAGATATAAGAGGAGGTCCCTGGGAAGAAAAAATTGAATATAGGGAGCTCTGGTGGCAGCTAACACTGGAGGCATATAATTCACCAGGTTTGAATGAATACACAAGTATTACACCTATCTTGAAATTAAGGGCAGCTAAATTATAATGGAAACTGTATTTAAATAGATTATTATCAGAGGCACTTTATTTATTTATATATATTTTATCATTACTATTTTTTATTAATTTTAACTGCTGAACAATATTTTAAATACATTATTTAAAAGTTTTATTGTTGAATAATATGAATTTCCTCTAGGGGTCAGCCTAACATCAAATTTATTATCCTACATCTAATTTAGCTACTATTTTTAAATATGTATAGTAATAAAATTGTTTTTAGAAGGGTAACGTATAAAATATATACTGAGTATGTATTGTGTTTTTATAGGGATTAGGGAAGTGACACTTTCTGAATAGATATACAAACGTATTTGTAAGTTTGAAAATATCTTAATTTATGGACATTAACTGATTTATTGGTCAGGTTATAAAAGGGATGTGCTATCTTTATGGGTCATCTGATGAAGTCTGATTCTGCAGACGAAAACGCGTGAGATAAGAGCGTTAATGTTTTAGTGTAGCGTGTTTTACGTTTTATGTTTGGAGTTCAAGTGGTTCGAATAAAACAGTGTCTTGAGGCAACAATTTCCGTTCTCCACTCTTCTTTTTGGATTTTTTGGCATTCTTGTATGACTGTTGCACTATTCTCTGAGGTATATGGAGAATAAAAGATATTCTCCCTTGCATATTGTAGCATTGCATTTAGAAATTGATGTAATATTTCTAAAGGTATGGCCTGTGATCTCCCTAATATATCTTCTGTATGTCTCTGGGAAATATTTGTCGCTAATATACATAATGCTACACAAATCTTTGTTTCCGCTGGTATGAGTTCTCCACAATTTCCCCATGATCTCGGGTAAGACCAGCAAAGGTTGAAAATTTTCTCTAGTGTTTCCCTGTCCACCCTGTATCACTCTACAGTTCCTGTATTATGCAGTCCAGGATAGGTCAAATGGGGTTTAATGCCATTCTTCTTCTCGACTGAGGTCTAGCAGCAACACCTTAACTTAAAGCCTGTTGCACATATGGGTTAATGATGGCAGTAGCAAACCCAATTATTTTTTCTAACTGTAATCGTGTCTGTATTCCAAAGAGGTTTGGATTTTATGGCAAGACGGAGCATTGGGTGTACATTATATGTTCATGAAGAGCTCTGCCATGTTGGATTAGTTAATTAAAATATAATTCAGCTTCTTATACTTTTATTAACATATTCTGCCACTTACCCTTGTTTTTGAGGCTCTATATTCAGTTCAGATGTGTTTAATGAATGCAATATAGTGCACATGATAGCAACACTAAGTGTAGGCTTTCATAAATCCAGCTCAAGGAGACTTATCTATGGTGCCCAATGAAGCAAACTAATTCAAGAAATGTTTTAACATATTTAAAGCTGTACATGCTTCAACAATAATTTAGTCAAAGGGGATATGGAGATGGAGAAGTACAGGGTATGGGTACTGATACTAGGAAATTAAGGAGTGGACGTGCTTGCCTCATTTCTCAGATCACAGTAGGGATAGTAGTAATGCTGCGATGAATATCACTGTTTCAAGGGTTAATTTCTCCTTGTATTATACCAACAATGTGAATGTGTTTTTTGACATTATTAAGAAGAACTTTCCTGTCCTGTTATATGATGACAAAATTAGTGGAGTTGTAGGGGAATCACCCACATTTCTCATTCAAGAACAGGAAGTCCTTGAAGAGATTATTATGCTATGGCAGTAATAGAGATGAGAAGATTTAGAGAAAGAGGTACCATACCTTGTGGGAAATGCAATTATTGGTCTTTGATAGATAAGAGCATTTGTTTCAGACATCCAGTTACAGACCAGGGCTTTGCTATTAAAGCTAGTGCTGACTGCTCAGCTCAAAATGTGGTATATCTAGCATGCTGTGATATTAAGAGAGAGGATTAAGGAACACATCACAGCTATTAGGAAGTTAGATTTAAAGACTGCCCTGGCTAAGCATGTACAAGATAGTGGCTCTTCTCACTCCTTTACGTTTAAGGTGTTAAAATGTTTACATGTGAGTAAACATCTTAGTGATATTAAAAATGTTACAGAACAACATGAGGTACAATGGATTATCAGACTTCAATATGATAAGTTCCCTGGGTTTAATGGTAAAGTTGTAAAACAATACACTATGGAAATATCAGCAAACCAAGTCACATTTATTGGAAACAATTGAACGCTTTCATCCCTCCACAATGGGGACTTCATCTGACTATAAAAACTTTCCTTCTAACCCTTTAAATACCACAATGCTGTACATGATTGGTCAAAAGTTAACCATTTACACCCTTGAATGGATCTAATTACCTAATTACAGTATTTGTAAAAACATACTAGATTTTTCCAGAATTTAAAATTGTCATAATTCACATTTAATCATACACATAAAAATCAAAAATAATTCTTAAAACAAATGAAGCTTTATGCTTTATAAAATAATTTTTATCTTTCACAACCTATCAGCTCTTTCTTTGAGTACTGGGGCTAATGGCTGAGAATCATTCAATCCTGGCAACATAGTAGCAACAAGCCTCAGCTCATTTTTAACCAGTAAGTTTTTCCATTCCCTCAGCCCCCCCCCCAGGATTGAATCATAATTTAACAAATTCATTACATAAAAGGGAATGTCTATATAAAGCATTAGTCTCTCTTTTACTTTTAATTCCATAATTGTGTTCGGATATTCTATTTCTCAGGGATCATTCATGTTTTCCCAAATAGTATGCTTTACACTATTCACATACAGCCAAATAGATTACCCTGGATGTAAGGCAATTCCCTTTCTTCAATGTAGCCTTACTTTTCATAATGTTGTCCAGGTAAATGGAAGTTTCACTACTTATGAACCCACACAGTTTGCAACTGCCATAGGGTCTTGTACCCTTAGTGGGTCTATCATTAATCTCCAACTTTTCCTCTAATAATGCCTTGACATTCCTCCCCACTCTATTAACAAATATAAGTTCTTCTCTCATCAATTGTTTTATATCCCAGTTCACCCTAAAGATGGTCCAGTTATTTTTTAATAATGTCCTTGATACCACCCAAAAGGGCACTATATTGAAGGACACATGCCTATTCAAAATTATTTTGCTGCTCAGTCACTTGACAATTGTTCTAGATAGTAATCCCTACTCCTAACAGAGGCATATATATTTTTACCCCATAGTTCATAAAAACTTTGATTAATATCATCCACCAATTTATGTGGGTAACCCTATCCTTACACATATTACCTAAAATGATTAGTTCTTTCTTTACATCACCTAGTTCTGATGTCACTCTGGCCACTCTTATAGCTTGTCTCTTGACTAAACTTTTTTCTGAGTCAGGGGATGACATCCAGAAAAATGTAAATAATCATTAAAATGTGTATTTTTTATGAAAGATGCTAGATTTAAATCTGTTCTTTGAATGTGAAAAGGTAGTGTCCAGGTAAATAATACTTGCACTGTCACATTCAAAAGTAAATTTTAAAAAGTCAGTAGTGCTGTTTAAATATTAAATAAACTCTGGTATCCTCCCTTTGGGACCTCCCCATAAAATAAAGATATCATCCAAAAATCTAATATGTTACAATGTTGGCCAAGTATACACTCTTAAACACATAACCCAATTACCATCCTAGTAATACAATATTGGTATATATGGGGGCACAAGCTGCTCTCATTGCCATACCTTTCAACTGCTGAAAATTTTGGACTTCAAAGAAAATACAACTGTTTTCCAAAATTAAGCCATTAACTCACATACCAACCTTATGTCATCATGACTTAAAGATGACCAGGCATAACATGTTTCTTCAAATAATTCTATTCCCTCTGGTTTTGTTATAGATGAAAACAAATCTTTTATATCAAAAAATTTAAATCTTTTGACCATAAGTCCCTTTTTAGTTGTCCCAAACATTCCCAGAAATCCTTCAGAAAATGGGAAGCCTTTTCTACCGTGTGTTTAACCATCCTGTCTACTAACAATGCCAGTGGATGTGTCTTCGAGCCACTGGCTGAAACAATGGGTCTGAAGGGTGGTTCATGTTTTTGTGTACTTTGCGTATCCCAAACATAGGTGGCACTCTGAGATTACTATTTGTCAAAAATTCTTAAGTACCAAAATCTATACATTGTTCTACAACATATTCCTCTAGATAGGAATTAAAAAATATTAATCTGATTTTTGGATACTTGAGTATAACTAACTTCATCAAATAACATGTTATGCATTACATTAGAATAATCTTGAGAATTGAACAAAATTGCAATTCACCTTTTGTCTGGAGTCATAATTCATAAAGATTAATCTTGCCTTAGTTCCTGTATTAGAACTTATTCCTCTTTTGTTAAATTGTTATAAAAAATCTTTTCTTTGACCCAAAGAAGGTATATGTCCTCCATAACTGCAGATTCAAAAGTATTTATCAAGGGATGGAGTGGTGGATTGTATGTACTTTTCTTAATGGTAAAGTTCCTTTAAGACCGTTTCTTAAAGTACATAATTTGTTCAAATGATTTTATCAGTTAGGTCACGTGATTTTAATTACTATTGCTGTGTAACTATTTAAAGAGTTCTTGTTACTGCTATTTTAGTTGGTCTGAGGAAGTCCTCTCAAGAGCATGAAAGCGCTTACCTGAATAAAGTTTACCTTGTTATTTTATCTTTCTGTGCTGCCGTGGTTGGTTTGGTTTACATATATTTTATATTTAATGTTGTCTCCAAGTAAAGTTTCAAAATGGTCATCAAATCTCACTTAGACAGTAATTGTAATTCCAACTAGAAGGTGTCTAGAGCTGTTAAATAATCTTAAGCCATTCTCTTTTTTCTCCAGTTAATAAGTTAATATATCCCTTGTCTTTGAACACCTTCTCTCTCTCTCTCACTTACATATCCTCTAATTTTATATCCTGGCCACAAAGTCAATATTAATTATCTTCATCATTCTTGTTCATAGGACACGCTGTAATTGCTGAGCATTGCTTTCCCTTCCGTACTTTTTTCACCTCCTACTTTTCTGAAATACTCCCCCATCCTTTCTCATCCTTTTCTTTTGTTTTCCCTGACTATTTACTCAGTGCATTGACTATTACAATGGTGTAAGAAAGCCCATCTATCAAACAAATACATCATATTTATAGCTTCTGTTTTATTCTCTTTTTAATTATTCCATAACCCTACTCCACTACAACTTGTTATGTAATGCTTGTGTTTCCCAGGCATTTATCAAGGAAAACAAAACACTTTGCTTTTGACACTTGTGCTTTTCTTTGCATGTACCAATATCATGAAGGCACATCTGTATGCAGTCCACTGTATGTATATTACGTTGCTGCTCTTGTTTTTGCTTAGATC
>NC_056729.1:1216820818-1216913318 GCF_019279795.1 Protopterus annectens
AAATAGGGTGCGATACCTTGGAAAACAACATTTATTTCATGTAGTGTGTGTGTGTGTGTGTGTGTGTGTGTGTGTGTGTGTGTGTGTGTGTGTGTGTGTGTGTGTGTGTGTGTGTGAGGCAGAGAGCGAGAGAAAGAATGTAATAAAATTTTATTTTATTATTGGAACCCAGGTGGACGTTTTAATAAAAAAGTAGCATTTCTTTGTGAAGGAAAATAAATTCTGGTTTTAAAAAGTCTGTCTGGTGTTTTTTTTTTTTTTTTTTTTCTGGTTATAAAAATATTGAACTGCTTTTTTGTGGTACATTTTAAAACCAGCATAACTTTTCATTGTGGTTTGATAATGAACAGTCCCCTGCCTTTATTAACCACTTAAACTCCTTCCATTTTAAGCTAATTCTATTACAAAATGTCATGCAAGTCCACATAATGTGTTTTCCACATAGACGGCTTGACATTATTAAGCATGTTTTATAAATGATTTTACATAATAACTGATGCAGGAAGCTTTGGCAAAAATACTAAGCTAACAGTGAAGTAGCAATAAATCATTCTGACATCTGCATTGCTTGTTACATTGTTTCAAGTGTTCTGTAGCAAAGTGGTCATGGTAGGTCATCAGTTATTTTATGTGCAATAAAGTAAAAAGGAAAGCTCAGTTGCTTACCATCAAGACATTATCACTGAATTTTTTTTATTCTTATTCTTTATAATTTTATAATATTCATTTAATTATTCTGAGCCTATAATTCTGAATATATCATAAATATGTTTTTAAACTTATAAGATCATTGTAGGCCTGATGTTTTTGAATATACCATAGCATTTCCCAAGAAACAACGCTGAAGTTAATGGATACATACTGTTGCTAATCTACTTGTTATGAAACAATATAGAAAATTAGTACTTATTTTTAATGCATAATTTAGTCTTTATGCACACAAATATTATTTCATATTTAAAAAGTAAAGCATCTTTGCTGTCTGTACTGAACAAGCAGACTGGCTATACCAGCCACCCCACTCCCTCACACACACACACACACACACACACACACACACACACACACACACACACACACACACACACACACAGACATACACACACACACACACACACACACACACACACACACACACACACACACACACACACAAACACACACACACACACACACACACACACACACACACACACACACACACACACACACACACACACACACACACACACACACACACACACACACATATGCACACATATGCACACAACACACACACACACACACACACACACACACACTCCTGTAGTCGGAAAATATGAGCAGGACATAAACATTTATTTCATTTATTTATTTATTTTCAGTTTGTTAACCAGAAGAGTCTATTGGGCCAAGATGAGTCGTTTTTCAATGGAGGCCCGGGGAGAAAAGCTCCATGGACAGATGTATAAAACAAAACAAAAGTCAACAAAAATCAAATGAATTAATACAGAAATAATACAAAGTAATGCTATGGGCAGGATCATAAAAGTTAGTTCAAATGTTTGGCACAATTCTAAGTATATTGCACTACTCTAATATTAACAAAAATCAAGTTGATACAGTGTTACTAGTATCAGTGTAACTTTGTAGAACAAAATAATAGTTGGTTCTGAAAAACCTGGGTTGATGAGAATTCAAATTTTGGGTGGATTCTAAATCCCTACAATGTGAAAGGCATAGAAGGGAGTAAATGTAGTCAGATACATTTTTCAAGAATGTTGGAGATAGTGGAGAGAATGTCTATGGGGCAGAAATTGGAGATATCAATATTGTTGCCCCCTTTGTGTAAGGGAATGATGAAGGCCTTTTTCCAGAGGAGGGGTACACAGGATTATTGGATAGAACCATTGATTAGAATACAGATAGGGACAGCTACATCATCAGTAGCTAACTTGAGGAAGTTAAATGGTAAGTTGTCTGGGGCATTAGAACATGGTTTTAGTTTTTGGAGGAGTTTTTTATAGTATATACAGGCATGGGTGTGAGGGTGAAGGGAGGGGTGATGCTGGAGCTGGAGGCCAAAGGAGATGAGTTACATGTGGGAATAGTAGATGGAGGTAACGAATTGTTGTGGAAAGATGCAATGAGCTTCACTATGGAGTCTATGAAGGAGGAGTTAAATTTGGGGCTATGATATGATCAGGGGAGCTAGGGTCATGGCAAGGGTTGTCTTTTCTGTTGGGACTAAGGGGGGCAGAGATACTACTTCAACATTTCTTGGGGTTGGATTTGTGATTGTTTTGAAGCTTAAAGTAGTAAGATTTGTGATCAGTGTTAGATATTATGAATATAAGGCTGAAATTTATTCTGTTGTAAATATGCTGAAATAAAAAGTTTGCTTGTATATATGTATAGAGTTTACAATGTGCATTCATACTATATGTATAACAGATAGGCTTCTCTTCACAGCATCAGAAAATGCCTAACAAAGCAATACTGAAAAACAAACATTACATGATTTTCTCATGTTTGTAGAACAAATATCTATTAACAGACATCCTTTTTTATAAATTCAGCAATACATGATGTTTTTCCAGTAGGAACAGCTTATACAGATGTTTCCTTTCAGGATGGCATCCTCACATCAGCAAAAGTGCTTAAATCACAAAAGGACAATAGAAAAGTCTAAAAACAGACATTATGTGACTTCCCATAGAAGGCCAGAAAAATATACCAAGAGGAAATAACAATCTCTTGTGTGCGTGACTAGCTCTGTATATAGCTATTGTATTAATTCGGTTATGTGAGAGAAGGACAGAGAGAGGTATTTTGTAGAAGCCATCATTCATATATGTAATGAAGGAAAACTTTGTAAATATATGCTACAAATCTGACAGACTACATGTGGTTTGTTATAAAATAAGTTATCTGTAACTGTGCTTATAGCTGCAAAATATATTTCTTTATCAGTGTGCAATTTGAAAGGCTTGGTGCTTTAAACAGACTACAGATGGAGTCATGCAGAGCTACATGTCTCTGATTCAGCAGTAAACAGCACAGCAAGACTATGTGTCTTAAGAAGACTTCAAATCCCACAGCAAGCAGCTCAATATAATTTTTCAATGGTGACCCTTTGACAACGTTCCTAGCCTGTATCCAAAAACAGGGGGAGTGAACGGGTAATGTCACTCCTGTAAAAGCACAGTAACGTTTATGTGAAGTACTTCAGATTTCTACAGTTTTCAACAGTTTGTAGCAATACAGTTTAATAGACGTCTAAATCCTGTGAGACTGCATTGCAGGAAGGTGGAGCAGTTCCATAAATTCTCCAGAAAAGGTACAAGATGAAGTTGTAAGACTGAATCTGCCACTTTTGCTGTACCAACTTCACAAGTGACTACAGAAACTTTTCAACCATCTACAGTAAAGCAGCTTGGCCATCTGCCTGTCTGTTGACTGGTAAGAAAATTATTCTGTGTTACATACAGTATGAATGCCATAGAGGTAATAATAATAACAGAATAAATGTATATACAGCATATTAGCAAATGTAAAACCTTATTAGGGCAAGTTAATAGTAAGGCATTACGCAAATGGATTGCAATTTGATAGTAAGGCATTATGCAAATGGATTATAATATTTGACTGGTATCTGAAATAAAATCATGTGTGGTATAAAAATGTTTATTGTGTGTACAATGTCATAAAAATACAGTGCATGACATTATCCAAAGGTTAGACTGTACAGACAAAAACTGTAAAGGTAAAGAACCAAGAAAAGTTAATATGTTGACATTATATTAAAATGTTAGACAGTTATGTTCTGTCACCAGATGTAAAAGGTTTATTTCAGAGTTGCAACAACAGTCAAATCAGTTACTGATAGAAACTCTAGTACATTTTGTTACAAAGAAATGTAATAAACTTCTAAAAGACAGACACAATGAGTTCAGGAAGCTTAGACAAATTATACACACATCTTTTCAAAAGTGCATAGGAGTTTCAAATTCAGCAGAACAGCTTACTAAAGAATGCCAGAAAGACAATGCAACATCACAGGAAATTCAATAGCAGTTGCAGGATAAAGGAAATAAATTAGCTCAACTGACAAAGACTGGGAATTTCCTGCATACACAGTTAATCTGTGCAAAAGAAATATATTTTATAATATGTTTATGTTTTGAAAATGGTTAAGCATGCATGCTAGGATGGTAGGGACATGACATGCTTGTATAAAGATATACATATACAAGACAGACATGCATGTGTGTTCTTTTCATCTAGAGTACATTTGTTTACAATGCACAAAAGCAAAAGGCAGACAACAGCAAATATAAATAAACATATGTTATAATTGTATAGTAACACCAAACAGTTAAAGTTCTGAATTTTAAAAATAAATAAAATCACAGATGGTATTAGTCAAACAGCTTTTGTAAAATTAATGGCAGGACAGTTAAATAGATGAATAAATAAAAAATACTGAAATCCATGTAAGGTAATTGTAAAATAATGGGCAGGATTCACGAAGCCTCCGTGTAAGAGTTATAACTCATACACGGAGGCTGCAGTTAAACGGAGTGATGTCAGCATGCTTTGCATATTCATGAGAGCATGCTGAATCACACCTAAGGCTAACACGGTCCATGTAAGACAGTAGGGGTGTGTCCGTAGGCCGAACCCTGTAAGCGGACACGCCCCCAGAAGAGGAAAAGTGCCCAAAGTAAACACCCACGACAGAGTCCACGGAAATGTGAATAAACACAACACAACACATGCCCCCACAGACTATGAACAGAAAACATATAAATAAACATGTTATATATATTTTTTAAATTGTAAAAATGTTTAACCGTGAGTGCACTCATTTGCGCGGGCGTGCCCATAGCGCAGCTACAGTTAGCAGTCAGTGGGAAAGCATATAAGAACTAAATATGCAAAGTAAGCCAGGAAGCAATAGAGTAGCAGTAGAGATGTTGGCTGAAGAGCAGACATTCATGGTTCGAGCCCTCACAACACCAATTTTTATTTTTAGCAAAATAAGCACGAAACAAGTCTCTGACAAATATGTACACATAAAACCACATTTTATGTAAAATGTAATGAAATAGCCCATTTATATTGAAGAAATGTGAGGTAACAAAAGAATAAAAAATGCCAGATGTGCCCCTAGCTGAGCTACAGTTTAACAGGGTGAGTGCATCTGCCGTACGTGAGCAGTGGTTTAACTGGTGCAAAATGAGTGCCTGTAGCTGAGCAGTGGTTTAACATGCTGAACTTAAGTGCCCCTAGCTCAGCTGAGCATAATATGTGTGCCAATAGCCAAATGAGGCTTAAACCAGCGTACCCCGTTTGCGCGGAGCTGCGCACTGCGCAAACAAGCTAACCGACGGGCAACGTTGAGCAAGCCGTATCAAAACTGCCTTTACACAGACACACCCCTCAGCATGTCTAGACAGTCATGAAAAATAAAAAGCAGTGGCCAGGTTCGAACCCAGGACACTATAGTCAAGGTACCAAACCACTAAGCCATGACAGCAGTACCTAGAAAGGCAATAATAGCTAATATATAGGAATGAATACAAACTGGAGCATGACAATGCAGGTTTACTGAAGTTGATACAATTCCAAAATGGCCAATCACATATATGTGCGGGAGAAACGGACTATATAAGCCCCATAGGTGGGAATACACAGCATAAACGATTGTAGAACTGAACTGCAGGCAGAATGACAGGAGTAGGAGAGGGTAGTTGCTTTCGAGCACAGAGGTGGGGCGTTGAGGAGTCCAGGTACATGGTCTGGCTCCTAGTCCACAATCATGAGGCCCAACTCATGCAAGGCCAGGTCCTCTGGGGGAGCATACAGGGCTGAGGCGTGGGACCGGTTGGCTCATGATCTCACCAGTGCCACAGGGATTCCAAGGACTGGTGAGCAGGTCCGTCACCACCATGCGGACCTGAAGAGACGCAAGCAGGACCAACTGAACCTTTGGATCCAGGAGGCCTGGCAAATGGCCAACGCCCCACTACTGAGTAAGTTACATTTAATTATGCATGTAAGAAATTAAACTAGCTGATATTATGGAGATGTGTATTCAAATATTACTTCATTTATATTACAGCTGCAGGTGTCCGTTCTGCGAACCGCAGAGCCTATGACGATAGGCTGGTGCGGTTGCGCCACCAGGCAGGTCAGTAATCCACTACCAGTAACTGTAAAGAAATATAAAAGTATGACAGTCAGCAAAAGAGTGCAGTGTAGTCACTAAGGAATAAAATGTGCAAGTAACAGTGTGAAAGTGTCTGCAAGTATTGCTTGATTACAAAAGTGTGTTTCAGCCTGTAAGTTAAACCGAAAAATGAAAATGTCTGACATAAATTCTGAAATAAAAATGCCCAACCTGTAAGAAAATAGTACACAACCTGCAGCAGGCTGAAAAGTATAGCTGCAGAAGATGATGAAATCACATGTGTGAAATATATCCCTGTTGAAATACTGAAACATGACAGAAGTGAGACTGCTGGAAAGGATTGTAATAACTACAGGTAAAACATGTCAATAAAGCCTAGAAGTAAGTATCATCCTGAATAGTAAAATGAAAGCAAGTGAGAGAGTGTGAGAAAGTGTCATGAATCCAGAAATACAGTAGTAATAACCCCTGAATAAAGTATACTGCAGTCAAGACAGAATGAAATGCATGTGAGAATCAAAACCAAACAGCGAAATCTGTTCAAAGTGTTGCTGCATCTGGAATGTGTATCCCAAAATCTGGATATGTTGCTCTCAGTCTGCAATATGCAGATAGGATGATTGTCTGATATACCAAACATCCACACTTGTCTACAGCTATATAAAGCAAATGTAGCAGGATGATGTAGCTGAACAAAGCTAGATATGAATGTGTATGAAGAACAATAAAATGTATATTGATGTTGCAGTAACAGTCCTATCACCAAGTTGAAATAGTTATCATATAAGAAACTGTAGTTAGAACAGTAGTGTGTATATATCTGTAGCTATTAGAAATGTACAGCATATGTATTGGTATTTGAATGTGTTAATATTATTTTCATCACCCCACCCTATAACCACATATAACCCATTCCACGTGAAAATGGTATGTGCAATCACAATTAACACCCCTGGACATTTGTCCTGTTGGGTCATATATATTTGCATGTCCGTTGATGCATCTGCCCTGTTCATACATCCAAACCTGATGGCCTGTTGCCATCAATTAACCCTGCATGTTGTTGGACTGTGTATTGCTGTTCAAATTATGCATGTGTTATGCACACTGTTCAATGGTGTGAATATCTGGGTGTTTGGTTAATGGGAATACTAATGCATGCTGTTACAACTAATTGTGAATGGTATTATATGTCACTAACCCAAACTGTCATGGCATAATGCAAAACATAGGATGACAGGGAAGGCAGGTTCCAGCGGACCCACCTCTCCCACCTCAGCTGGCGATTGCACCTGGCACTAGTGCCAAGTCCGGACCCTCCTCCGGTGGCCCTGTGCCACCTGCGGGTAGAAGCACTGCAGGGGATGGGGCTTGCCCCCCCTCTGCAAGTGTGGCCAGAGGAGAACCACCACTCACCCTCCGTAGCGTCCGGACTGTGGTGCTTAGGGAGATTCGGGACTCTGTTCTCGAGCCCCTACGCCAGCTTGAGGCACGGGTGGCACAACTAACGGGCATGCCTGTTGCCCGGCCTACACAGCCCTCAGCACAGCCCCGTCCTGGGCAGTGAAGGAACAGTAGCAACTGCCTACTGGTGGGGATATCAGTTCCACTATTGCCATCTGTGGGCTCATGGGCTCTGGATATCCAAACCTCCGTCCCCGTCAATTGTGTAACCCCCCCACATGTGTCATACACCACCCCTGTATGCATCTTGTTTGTCTTGTCTGTTTACCTACCCAACCTACCTCCCCAGCTGTACCGACTTCCTTCACCTGACATACCACTCTCACCTGAAAAAAAAAAAAAAAAAAAGGGCACTCTATACCCACAAAAAAATTACGCCCCATACATAGCTGCCCATTCCACACACATGTCTGCTGGACATGGAATCTATCAATTACAATTGGCTGTACAACAAGTATTATTGTTGTCCTGACACCTCTCTCAGGGGTGGAAGGTTTCAAATGTCACACCAAATTACATACATATGCACAGCTGTTGCTGATGAAGAAATGGGCAGCTATGGACCTTACCTACATCCCTCCTGCAAATCCCAAGCTTGATTCCCTACTGCCTTACCCTCTTTGTGACCCCTTTTTCACCACTTTCCTGTCTCCCCATTTTCATTTCTTTCAAAGAAAATAGCGCGGGTGTGCACCAGAGTAAGCACTGGTAAGCGGTTGTAAGCAGGTGTGCACGTGTGTGCGCAGAGCTAACCGCCAGTGCGCATACATGAGCTCCGCGCAAACCAGCGCTAACCCGGTTACAACTGCTTAAAAGTGCCTTAGTCACTTTGATTGACAGGTCCTGTACTCAGTTCAAAAGCAAAATAAAATCCCACTGTCAGTCCCGAACCCAGGACCTTGGAAACACTAGTCTGTATGACCTACCACTAAGCCATGACCCTTATGCAAAAACATTGTGCTAAAATAAATATAACATGTAATAGTAGGGATGAATGTAAAGGGAATATAGGATGTGTAGTGCCCAAAGCATGTCATGTAGAATTACTGTCAAAACTACTGGATTCCCACAATAGTACTGTATGAACACAAACAGCCATGCTAGTTGGTAGCTTGTAGGTAATAATGTCAGTTAAAGTACATATATAAATGTATGTATATGTACATATATATATATAAATATATATCTATATATAGTTGTAGGAGTCATTGTGCATACACACATACTACAGGAAACATGAGAGAGGAATGGGGAAATGTGAATCTACAACACAGCCTGAATCATGAGAGAGATACTAACCTTTACACTCACAGAACACTGTCCACAGCATACCAGCACGGTCCCCGCCCTTACAATCTGAAAGGGCAACGCCTATCCCACATACCCTTTTATAGCACTGACTTGAAATCACAGTGAGAACTGCAATCAGTACACAACTGGCTTTATGCAATTAGCAAATGCTGGCTTACAATTGGTGCAGAGGCCATCACATGGACCTATGCAGATACCTACAAAAGCATCCAGTACTAACACTCCACACATGCAATACATTCATTGCACTGTCTGGAAGCAGACAGAGGGAGAGAGAAAAGTGAGAGAGAGAGAGAGAGAACAAAAAAAAAAAAAATTATACATTGTGACTTTGTCACCCTAAGCTGTCAGCAGTGACAGTAGCAGCAGCAAGCAGAAGCAGTGGTAATGCAACCAGCTGCGACAAACACAGGTAATGCAAAGTAGCAGGTTAATAGTGTGCATACTGTGAACCCTCCAAATGTGTCATAGGTCTGTATCTATAGGTATGTCCATGTGATATGTTGTGTGTACGTAGTTCCACCAAAAGGGGATGACCATACATTACATGTCAATCAGTCTTAGGCCATGATCCTGGCAGCAGTTGTCTGTGCGTTGCCCCCAGCAATGGCTGTAGTGACTGCTTTGAAAGGTCAGCCAGGTTCAAAAGGCAGGATCAGCCCATCACAAAGGCACACTGGCTGGGAACAAGTGTCTGCAGGTACCCGATATCACTTCATATGCATCCCATACTGCATAATTCCATAGCTTAGCAGACCAGGCCAGTTATGCATATGATGTGGTAGTTCCCAGGGTCGTTCGTGGTGTGGGACCACTGTCGCTGTATGCCACTGTCCAGGTACATATCCTGTAGTACGGCCAAGATAAATTATCAGTGTTATATGCGGTTGTATGTCCTCTCGGAGTGTAGGGATACCATGAGGTCACAGTGATGCTGTGTGTTCTGCTCTGCTGAGGGCGGCCCTCACCTAGACATGTGAGATGATAGGGAGGTTACATACAGCTGTGATAAATATTTCAACTGGTGAGGGAGAAGGAGGGGGGATACGTGCACCGAACCTGTCTGCAAGACTGTTGCCAATATCCGTGTGTTTGGTGAATGTTAAGTAGGTGTGTATTAACACAGAGCATATCTGAGGCATGTGGTCCATATGTGTAACATAACTGAAGAAGGCCTTGTGGTCATCCATAGTGTTTGTGGCCATTTCCCTCCGAGAGTAGGCCGTGGCCATTGTTATGATGAACCGTAGCGTAGTACCAGTGCTGACCACAGATGCCTTCCCTTAATGTGAATGTGCTCTGTCCTGCAGTAGCCTCCTGCTATTGTTATACAATCTGCCTCTGTCTGGGGTCCACCGGACAGGATGCCTAACCTTTGTGCATAGGGTCTGTGGCATGTCCGTGGTAAGCATTTGCAAAGGGGTCAGCAGTGTGGGTTGTGGCTTCCACTGGCCCAGTGTGCTGCATGGATACCATCTCAGTCCCAGCAAGTGAATAACTGTCTAATCACATACATATCAAAGTAGTCTATTGTGCTGGTGGTGGTGGTGGGATATGTATATCCAGGCCGAGTAACTTCTGTCCACATCACAGTAGTGGATGGCGTCCCACATACAGTACCTTGGGATGAACCCCCAGAGTGAGGTTGTGCATTGGACCTGTCAGTGTGTGCTGACCGATGGGGCATGCTACTATGTTGTGTGGAATGTGGCAGGTATTGTTGCACAGGTGTTGGCTGAGCACTGATATCTGGCCATGTACCTGTGTATCCACCACGACACACACATGCAACATATGGGAGTAGTAGTATATCAGTACACATGAGTATCATGTATAGTATGTGTGCCATATATTGCTGACATAGTCTGCTGATATCCTGTTTGTGTTCTCTTCCAGGGAGATGGCACGTCAGCGTAATCCCGCCTACTCTGTAGCAGAAGATGAGGAGATCCACCAGAGCCTGGTGCAGGAGTATGACATCCTGTTTTCCTGCACCAGTCAGAATCAGCAGGAGAGGGCTGCACTGTGGCAAGACCTTGTCCGTAGGGTAAATGATATTGGCACGCATAACAGGACATATGAGCAGGTACGACATCACTGCAGTGATTTAATCCAAAGTGTCCGTCAGCGTGCATCAGATATCCACAGGCAACAGGTTGCCACAGGAGGTATGGTGGCCACACACCCCCTCCTCACCAGACTGGAGGGGCTACTCCTAAGTGTTGTGGCTCCAGCCCCAGAACAGCAACAGCAGTACACCTGCATTATGATGAAGGCTGGTTCCACACAGCAGCACGACATGGAGCGTGCAGGTAATATGCCATATGTACACTTGACTGTTCTATACACTGTATCATATGCAATATCAATGGCACAGTTGTGCCCACTGACATTAATCTCATCATTTCTGCAGGTCCCTCCAGGGTTACAGCAAGGCAGGCCATCCATGCTGGTGAGTGTGTTTAACATAACGTATAATAGTCCTGATAATGCTAGTAACAGTAGTGTAACTCAGTAGTGCTCTGTGTGTATACTGCGGGGTGTGCATGTGTGCAGGTGTGCCTGTGCCCATGTGTGCATGTGTGCATGTGTGCATGTGTGAAGGTATGCCTGTGTCCACGTGTGCATGTGTGCGTGTGTGCCTGTGTCCACGTGTGCATGTGTGCATGTGTGCATGTGTGCCTGTGTCCACGTGTGCATGTGTGCATGTGTACACATGACCACATGTGCATGTGTGCATGTGTGCATGTGCCCATGCGTGCATGTGACTACGTGTGCATGTGTGTGTGTGCATGTGTCCATGTGTGCATGTGTCCACGTGTGCATGTGTGCATGTGTCCACATGTGCATGTCTGCATGTGTGCATGTGTGCCTGTGTGCATGTGTGCATGTTTCCATATGTGCATGTGTGCATGTGTCCATGTGTGCATGTGTGTAGAAGTGCATCACTGGTAACAATGTCTGGAGACTGTAAACTGTGTTTCCTGTCTTCCTCCCACAGGTTCTGGTGCTGCTCTGATGACCTGCAGCAGGGAACCTGAATCTTGTGCCACGGGTACTGGTAATGATGATATTTGTGTAATGGTACAGGAAGGTGTGTCAGGGTCCGCCATTGGTCAGCCAATTGACAGTACACAGCTGCCAACCCCATCATTGCGCACAGTCATCCTGCCAGTACATCCTTTGTCACCATTGTCCCTAGGTGATGGACAGGATACAGTGGGCATAGACCAGGGTAATGTGGTACCTGTGGCACATGCGTCCCCACACAGCAGCAATGGGCAGGGTCCTCCGATGGTACCACACAGACAGTTGCCCATGGGTTCTCGTGGGAGCATCCGTGGGCGTACTGCTTCTAGCCGACATGCCCAAAGAGGTCTGTCAACCTCAGCGATGTTTCGGACTGTCATGCAGGCACAGCCGTGTATGGAAAGGTACACCAGACAGGGTCTGAGGGAGCTGAGAGCATGTCGCACAGCCATGACAGACAGTATGCGTGACATTGGGGATGCTATCCATAATTTCACCAATATCATAGACAGACGTTGTGGGGACATATTACAGCAGTTCCACAACCAGATGTCCATGAGCCAGGGCAATGGTGGGCATTTGCGGCGTCGACATGGCAGTATGCCGGCAACAGCAGCAGCTGGCAGTCGGCGCGGACAACAACAGGCTTGTGCATGACCCCATAGTGCCAGCAGCAGCCCCAGCAATGCTGGGTGTGTGCTGTCATCGGAACGCCCCAGGAGACCATGTGCACGTGGCTCTGGACAGTCCCAACAGGGACCTGTGTCCAGTCAACACACTCCCGCTTCTGATGACAGTACCCAGTCTGGCTTAGTACTGGATACGGTCCGTAGCACCCCTACCAGGCACAGGTACCATGTCCGTGCCCACAGACACTGATCTGTATGACCTGCCAGGTGCAGTCTGTGGCTGTCCACAAACCCCTGTATATGTAAGCCATGAGGTGGAACTGTGTGCATGCATACACACATGTGAAATGTTAACACCTAGGGTGACCACATACACGCACACACTGCACCAACACTGCCTCACCCTGTACCGCTGCCCCTCACCAACACACATACACACACATGTCAATTGGTGGTATCAGTGGCTGACTCAGGCATACCTAATCCACACCCTGTGCATATGATGACACTGTGCCACCTCCTGCAATCTCCAACACCATTGCGGGAACAGGTAAACACATTGCTAATGCACAGGGTGACTACATAGAAGTGTATTAGTAGTATCATGTTGGTAACAGTACAGTGTGCTGCTATGACTGTGTGTATATCCCAGCATGCCTGCTGCAGTAACTGTATGAATGTCCTGAATTGTTATCCGTCACCCACAGTACATACCAAAGTGTAACAGCTGCACATAATTGCATGCCGGTGGTAAGGTTGTCAACAGATAGCCACATACATGGGTAGCACAGGGGGAAAGCTAACTCAAGTAATGATATGCAATGGTGGACATGTACAGTAATGGTGTCAAGTTGCCCACAATGACTATGCAATGTGGATGTTCGCGCATGTAGATATGTGTGCAGTACCAATGTAATCCAAATCACAAATAACTATGACATAATGTCAGTTCTACCATGGGCATCTGTGCTGTGTATTCCTGGGTACATGTTGATAGTGCCTACATATTTGCATTGTTACTTACTGTTATTGTTACCCCTTCTTTGTTGTACAATGCACTACTTCCAGCCCTGTTTACTGTAGCTTTGTTTGCATGCATGTTCGCTTGGGGTTCCCTGGAACACTGCTTACACCTGCAATGCAGAGTTACAGTGCTTCTGTAGACTCCTAGTGACATCTGCATAGCGTACGATACGTATGTCAACTTTACACATGACAGAACGTCACTGTCTGTCCTGTATGCATGTATGTTGCCTGTGACACATTGCACTTGTCTTACCTGGCATTTACCCACGTGTGCAGTCTTATATGCCAGTGCTATGAAACAGTAGTGGTACACCCACACATACACACCTTCAGTATGTTGTTCCCCATTGGCCCTATGTGTTGGTACAAACCATGGCAATCACACTACTAGGGTAGCATGTGCAAAGGTAACCTGTGAATCACCTCTATGGTCCAGTTTTGGTTTATGTGAGTCATGTGGCAATGTCACAGCTGCCACATGTATGCAGTCAGCTGTCACCCTTGGCCAGGAACGTACAACACATGTGTGGGATGCCACCACACAGCCAATCTGGGGACTGGGCTCTCTGAACCCAGTAATGCCATACCCTGTCAGGTGGCATGTCATATATACTACATCCTGGACAAACTTCAACCCCAATCCCTGCTGCTACTATTGATAAAACCCCTGAAGATGTTTCTGATAGTTTTGACCAATTCTTTACTGAGACATTTCAAGCCCTAGCTAGCCATCTACCTCCTAGCTCCCTTGGTCCTGCAAGTAGCACCCCTAGAAACCTACTTGCGTTCAGCTGCCAACCAGTCACCACTTCACTTCTCCGTACCTTGATTGAAACAGTTAAACCCACTACACTTTCTGCTGATCAACTCCCTGCTGAGTACCTATCAAAATCAGATGATGCTATTGCTTACCCCGTCTCAAAAGTAATCAAATGAGCCATGGTAGAATCTAAATTTCCCACCATCTGGAAAATATCCTATGTAATCCCACTTCACAAAGGAGGAAGCTCTACTGAATTCTCCAATTATAGGCCAATAGCTATACTCTCTCCACTTGCAAAGATTATGGAAACTTTATTCATAGACAATTCATGCACCACCTAATCCAAAATCGCCTTATGGCAGACACTCAGCATGGCTTCCGTCCTCATCACAGCACTACTTCAGGCCTCCTAGCCTTTACTAACACCATAAACCATACTTGCAACACTAATTATATATCCTGAGCCCTCTTTTTGGATCTTTCCAAGGCATACGATATGGTTGATCACCAACTTGTAATTCACACCCTGCAAACATTCTGTCTAGATACTGGAGCCTTCCAATGGTTTCAATCCTACCTGCATGGTCGACAGCAGGCTGGCCTCTGGCAGAACAAACTCTCTAACCTTCTACCTAACACCCTCAGAGTACCACAAGGCTCTATACTAGGGCCCTTGCTGTTCTCCATCTTCATTAACGACCTTTATACTGTCATCCCAAAAGTCAGCTGTATCCAATATGCTGAAGACTCTACTCTGATCTGCTCAGCCACATCTCCAGTAGAGTTATGGTCAGCTACCCAGACCACCTTTAATACAATAGAAAACTGGCTTTCTGAACATCATCTGATCCTAAATCCCAAATAAACAAAACTGCTGTTATTTCACCAACACGTAGGTCTACCGCTTTCACCTTTACCATAACATCAACTGATGGCACAATAATCTCCCCGACCCATCTACTAAACTATTAGGTGTCATCATAGACAATAATCTCAAATGTGACCTACATGTTAACCAAATTATCAAAGCCATCAATAAAAAACTAGGGTCACTTTACAGAATAAAAGCCTTCCTAGCCCCTCCAGCTAAAGGTGCCATAGCTCGCTCACACCTTCTTTCAACCCTTCTGTATGCATCCCCTCTACTCTCAAATATGAACAAGACTGTCCTTAACAAACACTCAATTTGCTACAACCACTTTGCCAGGTTTGCCACTGGGCTGCCTTTTAGGACACATCATTGCATCAATCTAAATCAGCTTGGTTGGCTTGCAATACCCAGCCTAATACAGTATAACCAACTGATTATAGCCTATAACATCCTCAATAATCCGGACAATACTCCTGCACTTCAAATATTATCACCCCCTATAACAATCCTAGACCGCTTCAATCCTCTAACAAACTACTAATTCAGACTAGCAAATTTAAAAATACAGCCGGTGATTCTCTCTTTGCAAACTCTGTAAGTAGATCCTGGAACTCACTTCCAGCTGATATTACCTTACTTTCCACCTTAGGTCAATTTAACACTAGACTCAAACAACATTTGTCACTTAACTGGCTATGTCAATGTATCAAGCCTGGCTAACTCGAATGTGTAAAATCTGTTAACCAGTTTACTGTGTAATTTAATTTAATCCTGACTTGTGCTCAGGACTAACATTAACCTGTGGAACATGTTTAACTTGCTTACTTATGTAATCTCTGTAAATAATCTGTTTGTAATATGTAATGCTGGTATTATGTAATGCTGTATCTGCTTACCTTTGTAGCTTTTCTCCCCGGGCCTCCCCTGGAAATGGACATGCATCCAGTCGGACTATCCTGGTCAACAAATGTAGGATAAATAAATAAATAAATAAATAAAATATATTACAGTGACTTCAATACAAGTCAGACATTGACACGCACTGACAGCATGCTGAACACACTGAGGCATACGTGGGGACTCAGAATAGCATCCTGCCTGAGCATCACACACCTCCACAGCTGGCACACAGGCATATGTTCCGTCGGAACAGAGCACATGCCACACATGGCACACATCCCCTGTGCCACACACTCACAGCCTGTAGGGCTACACAACACACCTGCTACAGACATGTCAGGTACCTGTCTTGGGTGCTGCACTGGGGTCCCGCTCAACAGGCTGTATCTGGTGAAGGTCACAGTGATATGCCTCAGGAGCACTATGGTCCACCACAGAACACATGCATACAGGTCAGTCAGAGGCATGGACACATATGACTCACTCATTGACCATGCCAGTATGGCTGACCTGAGACATACCTCCCTGGACTACATGATAGGGAACATAGAATGGAGCTCTCAGCATGTGGCACAGGCCAGTATGAGCCTGATCTTGGTTGCCAACATACCCTCACCAGGTATGCTACCACTATATGTGGGAAGGGTGTTGTATGTCTACATTATGCTCAGTCTCCACTGTCATTCATAGGGTATCCGCTGGCTGTCAACGTGTGCTTACATGCTAGGGAAGCCACAATGATGTGCAAGGGTCATCTTGCATGTGACACCCATGGCCCGATGTATAATGGCAAAGCTCCTTGGTACACACATACTGCCTTATGCTGCAGGACATGGTTTACATAGCCACCTCTGTGGGTATCACACAGGTTAGGACACTAACAGTGCTGCTACACAACAACAGCGGTGTACACTGGAAGATCAATGCACCAGACACTGTCCTCAGCACGGTGAACTGCAATGTCTGTGCAGTACCAGATTCCTGATTCATGGATCACAGGTGTTACCCATCACTGACAGGTTATGCCCCATACCATGCCTGTCGTCCCCTACACATGTAACACACATGGATGGGGGGTGGTATCCCAAGGTACCACAGATACACACACCTCCAGGTTGTTGGCACAGCACAAAGCATCAGGGCCTAATCATGTGCAGCTAACAGTGTGTCAGATTGCCATCTGGTTCATAGCCTGGCACACACATCCCTCCCATACACAGGAAGACCACCTATCCTCCATAACAACACTGGCAATATGACAGTCTCAAGAACTGTGTACGCTATTGCTTGGACTGGTTTTTCTTTTGCCTCTTTGACCGTGGTACTGTATTTGGTTTGGTTCAGCTTTTCTTTTATTTTTTAACTGTGTTTATATGGCTGGACTGCATCCAGCCAAACATTGTGCATGAGCATTACTGTAGCTACAACACACTAGTTGAAGGGTTCACAGCATGTGGTCACTGAATTGCAGTGGAATGACATGTTACCACTACCACAACAGGTGGGGACATGCAGCACCTGTACATTGACTACATGTACACTATATGGCCCAGACCAGATGTGTATCCCCTGCTGTAGGTATTTTACCATATACACCCACACTGTATAGAGACATACCACGTGCGGACCCTGCACAGTAAGACACAGTCATATTGGTATACATTGCAAATACCATTTATCCACTCGATGCATGTGTCAGACATGGTAACTATTGCAGGTCACAGGTATTTATGTGTATGTGTCACACACATACATCATGTGTGCAATGCCATTGCTGGTTTAGGCAATGGCATGCATTGTTATGTACAAAGACCCACACAAGGTCATACTGTGTGACACAACCACACGTGGCAGTTGTGGGTTACCAAAACATACCTATCTGTACTCTGACAATGGTAATAGACACAGTAGCAGAGCGCACTATTGGCATTACTAGCCAACTAGCCCTGTTTGGCTGTGCTGATAGTGTGGTGACATCCCCTGTGTTTACTAGGGGAATATGCAGCATCTGGTGTATTGTAGTATTTGCCAAAAGGATCTTTTCTCTCATACTTGCATTTACACACACCCTACTACCCCCACTTGCCATTTGCAAGATTCATTCCCCTACCTAACTAAGTCATGACACCTGAGAGAGATGCATTAGCAAAGCACACTATTCGGATTACGATATAGTTCCTCTTCTCTGGCTGTACTTATAGGGTGCTGACAATATCAGTATTTTGAAAGGGTAATGTGCATCAGGTAGTGTGATCTCATGATTGCCAAAACTAACATGTTTTTCATACTGAAATGCACACACACAAACTCCCCACACCCAAGCACACACACACATGCCATTTACAGGTTTCAAACTCCTATCTAACTACATTACGACACTCGGGAAAGACACATTAGCAGAGTGTGCTATTCGCATTACTGGGAGGCGTTCCTTCTCCTGCTGTACTTATAGGGTGCTGACATCATCTGTGTTTAGAAAGGGGAATGTGCATCCTGTAGTGTGTTCTCCCAGTTGCCAAAAGGGACATTTCCCTCACACAAAATTGCGCACATACACTAACCCCTTTCATCCAAACACACACTTGTCATTTGAAGGATTCAAACCACTATTTAACTATGTTATGACACTCGAGATGGATGCATTAGCAGAGTGCGCTATTTGCATTACTGGAAGGCTTTCTTTCTCCTGCTGTACTTATAGGGTGCTGACATTATCTGTGTTTAGAAAGGGGAATGTGCATCCTGTAGTGTGTTCTCCCAGTTGCCAAAAGGGACATTTCCCTCACACAAAATTGCACACACACTAACCCCCCTCATCCAAATACACACACTTGCCATTTGTAGGATTCAAATCACTATCTAATTACATTACGACACTCGAGACAGATGCATTAGCAGAGCGCGCTATTTGTATCACTGGGAGGCTTCTCTTCTCCTGCTGTACTTATAGGGTGCTGACATCATCTGTGTTTAGAAAGGGGAATGTGCATCCTGTAGTGTGTTCTCCCAGTTGCCAAAAGGGACATTTCCCTCACACAAACCCCCCTCGTCCAAACAGACACACTTGCAGGATTCAAACCACTACCTAACTATGTTATGACACTTGAGATGGACGCATTAGCAGAGCGTGCTATTCGCATTACTGGGAGGTTTTTCTTCTCCTGCTGTACTTACCAGGTGCTGACATCATCAGTGTTTAGAAAGGGGAATGTGCATCCTGTAGTGTATTCTCCTAGTTGGCAAAAGGGATACTTCTTTCAAACAGTCTTGAACACACACTAATTCCCTCCACACACACTGAACGTGGACAGGATTCAAATCCCTACCAATCTATGTCATAACACTCAAGACGGACGCATTAGTGGCGCGCGCTATTTGCATTACTGGGTGGTTTTCCTTCTCCTGCTGTACTTATAGGGTGCTGACATCATCAGTGTTTAGAAAGGGAAATGTGCATCCTGTATTGTATTCTCCTACTTGGCAAAAGGGATATTTATTTCAAACAGTCTTGAACACACACTAACCCCCTCCACACACACTGAGCATGTACAGGATTCAAACCCCTACCTAACTATGATATGACACTCGAGACGGACGCATTAGCGGAGCGTGCTATTCGCATTACTGTGAAGTTTCCCTTCTCCTGCTGTACTTATAGGGTGCTGACATCATCAGTGTTTAGAAAGGGGAATGTGCATCCTGTAGTGTGTTTTCCCAGTTGCCAAAAGGGACATTTCCTTCTCACAGCCTTTCACACACACAAACCCCACTCACCCACCCACACTGAACATTTGCAGGATTCGAACTCCTACCTAACTATATTATGATACTTAAGGGAGACGCATTAGCAGAGCACACTATCCAAATTACTGGGCATCTGTTCTGCACCTGTAGTATTTATAGGGTGCTGACATCTTTATTTCTACAGAGGTGTGTACATGTAGTACTACCTGTCAGGTGGGGGATAGCATATATATGCATTTGCAGCCACCTACGTCAGGGTCAGATATGCACATCGCACTGGCAGGTTATGTTCTATACCATGCTTTGGGACCACAGGACCTGTAACACACAACACAACCAGTCCAGAACACCACACCCACATCCAGGACACACACTTAGCTTCCCTGGGAACAGTGCCAGGATATGCAGGTGTTCACATACACCATTCCAGTTGTTAACATCAGGTACAGGCATATTGTATGTGAGAACTACTCAGGCCTCTACCACTTTACCCTACAGCCACTACAATTTGTGGGTCCATGTGCTATGGAAGAACCACACACCACAGCCACATGGGGGAATACATATTGCACCTGTCCATCTGCAACGTGGGTACTCACTGTTCCACACCAGAGGTAGACCACCATTGTTGATATCTGTCCATACCCACCTTTCCCTGGACATCCATATCCCATCTCCACCCCCAGGCAAGGTTGTCACTGCACACAAACTGTATTTAGCACAAGCAGACTCTACACTTGTGTAGACTGGGGTGGACGACTTCAGAGGACCCATGCTGGAGGACTATACTGGCCACTCAGCATAATCCTTGACAATTGCATTCTATGAGCATGTGTATGGTTTGCATTGGTCATGCTATCCCACATATACCCATGACTGATCCACAACAAGACACCTGTCAGCTGTACACCAGCCATATATGCGCCGTACAACAGACAGAGTGACCTAATACATTGCAGAGCTGTAGCCCACAGAGGGAGGACATCTGTGAACAGTTCCAGCATGGCACTTCATTCACACATACTCATTACAACACAGTGTTGACAGTGGAATCGTCCAGAGAATGCAGATAGGGCTCCCTTCAGTCTGTTATTGATGGACACCTACTGTCAGAGATCCTCAGCAACCCTCTCACAGCACACACCGACAACATGGCTGTGGCTTAGCACATTCAATCCCTGGGACCTCCACGGTGCCCCTGCTTGACAGAGGCACAGCTCACTAGCCTCACATGTTGCCTTCTGTGACCTACTTTACAGTGGCACAGTAGCCTACTATCCTGGGGATGCAGATGCCAAGCACACTCTGGCTGAGCTGTCATTCCCTAGGGCAACAAGCCTAGTATTGACCTCTACACCCATATGTTCAATTGTCAGATGCACAATATTTGTTGTGCTGTTCTACTGTTTGCAGGTCTTTATTGCCATAGCATTCCCTGTTCCTTTGACCAACTTGTGTATCTGTGGAAGATGTTTGCATATGACGGCGATCCACTATATCACTTATGTCTCTGTAGTCATTTACTGTGTGCACTGGGCTGATTGCTGTGTTGTGGTTGGTTCCTGGACTGACACGTACAAATACCAGCCAGATATGTGTGGCCAACTGCTAAACGGAGATATGGCCTAAGTGTGTGAGCATGCCCAGTTCAGCCTTTCCATGGCATGTTGTCTGACATATACCTCATTTATCAAAGTGTGTGAGCATGCCCAGTGTGAGCTTTCCATATGTTGCACTCTGAAGTCCACCACATATTTGGGTGTGTGTGAACTTCAACAATATCTCACGTTTATGGTTGTGTGTTGGGTGTCATGTTGTGTACTAACTGGCCAACTGCTTCATGTCTGCCACAACAGGGATTATACTGTGCCTGCAGGGATTGCATGGGATACTTTGCAGACAGTTCTCAACATACTTTCATAATGACCTAACACTGTAGTACCGTATAGTGTACTGGTTCAGTACTTTCACTGTGGTGGACAGTATCCTGGGCTTTAGTCCTATGACTGCTTGACATCTTCATAGTGAGCACAACAGACTGTGTAGGGGTCAGTTGTGCACATATGACCATGTTGCAATATGTTCAGATATGGACTACCTACACCAGGCTCGTCCAACATTGCTAGTGTATTCCACAACATGGGTGGACATTGGCAAACACTAGCAATGTTCCCTAGGCCATTTCTGATGCTAGTCACAGGGTGTGTTTGCCCTTTGACACACATTGTAACTGGAGTTTGCCATGACATATGTCATGGTTAGTATACTGTGCCTCCGTCTACCTCTGACATAACAGTGATACCCAGGGTTAGCCTACCATCTCCCATACACTCATCAGTATTCCTCTTGAGGGGTGTCGATATGTGACTCTCTGGCTGACCTGTACCAGGAGTTTACTGAAGAGTGGGGGTGCCTTCTGTGTTATGGATCATTCTGTACAGCTTGTCCTATGTATGTCAGTGCTGGGGTTCAGATCTCTCATGTGCATAGCTCACTGCCATTCAGATTGTACAAGGTGCAACATGTTCATTCATTCCAGGTTGGACATGGCTTCATACATCAGGCACAGCTTTCCTGTAGCTGGGAAGGATGGCGGTGTGTGGGGCTGCAGTTTGTTTACTCAGGCAACACATGGCATCTGTTCATGTTCTTTGCTACCCCTGGTGGGGTACTGTTGTGGACTTTACAGTTGATGGAGGTGTCTGCTGTGGTATATCCCACAGGGGCTATTGTAGTCAGTTGTGACGCTGATGGAGGATGGCTGCAGAGCCACAGTGAGTTCCCCTTATCTACATCTGCCAACCTTCATGTTTGGGTGGGTATATGGTACATGTTTCTGCGAACACTACAGCCACATGTTTGTCCAGTGCAGGATATTTATCACCTTTTGTACCCAGGTCTCACATGTTAGGTACCTCATGGGTTAACACCTGTGTGGTAATTTGTGGGCACTTACTGTATATCCACGGTGGTGTCTATACACAGTTCTGCAATTAGCTTGCTGACATGGCTATGGCTACAGTTGTCTGTTTGTAGGTGACCCTTTTGTGGGTTGCTTGTGTCAGCTGGGGGTCGGATATGGTGGGCTGTTTGCACTCCTCTGCATACATGTTCAGTCACAGTCCTTCCATGTTGGCCTATACCTATGGGACATATATACAGAACGGGGGTGGGGCGGCCAAGACCAGGCCTTGTGGGATGCCACTCATATCTGCTTTGTAGTCTGACATGGATGCGGCATGTCTGACCATGTCAGTTCTGTCCTTGGTCTGGTTTGCAACCCCTCTACTGACATAGGGGTATATATTTAAGCTGCTGAACATATCCATACTGAACTCGTATGGTATTGTCTAGAAGCATGTGCACGGTCCAGCTACGCTGTGTGGACCACATTGCCCTCATCAGTGACCTTAATGACTGCTTCAAATAGGTCAGACATGTTTAGGGGCAGGTTCTGCAGTTACGACAGCCACACTGTGTAGGGTCCAGTATCAGTAGGTCCACAATAGCCTTCTGTCTGCGGTACATACTGATCCTTTCCATAGCTGTGCAGAACAAGCTTGTCAGGATCCTGGGGTGGTAGTTTGGAGTATCCATTCAGGCAACACCTTTGTTGTGATGGACCACTGTTGTTGTACACTGCTCTTTGGGTACATATCCTGTGGTAAGGCTGACATTGGGCAGTAGTGTGATTTGGCATTCCATTATTCTTGGAGTCCATGTTGGCCTCAGCACAGGACACCATCACATACCTTTGCTGCTGTGTGTTCTGCTTTGCAGATGATGGCTGTTACCTCAGCATCTGCAATGTCAGGGGACCATTAGTCTGCTGGGATAGGTATTTTGCACTCGGGGGGGGGGGTGGTGTTTGCACTGCACCTGACAGGTTGCATGTTAGCAATATGTGTGTGTTTTTGGTATGTTGTTTGTAATATCTGTGTGATTCGGAGCATATCTGTGGATGCCCAACATGGTTCCTACCATCAGTTGGGTAACCCTTGTGATTATCCTTAGTGTCCTGTACGTTTTGTATCTTCATAGGTTCATGGGTTCATACTAGGCTATAAACACTAGGCCATTAGTAAGCCTAGCCAGAGTGTGTGTGTCTTTCGCCACCCCTTGCTATGTTCAATTATGGCCATTTATGAAGTTCTTCACTGTGCCTCTGTCTGGTCGTGACACAGTGAGGACCCCCAGTATACATGTACAGTCATCCATCCACTTGGCAATATTCCTGTTGAGGGGTGTCAGTGAGGGGCTCTGCCTACCATGGATTGGGATCCTGTTTCTGGGTGTGGGGAGCCTCTGGGTTATGTATCTGTCCCTCCAGCACATCTTATTTCATTATGTGTTGAGGCTGACATCTGTGACTCTCACAGCTCCAATGGCTTTGATTTCCTGTGGTGGAGCATGTCCATTACTCCTGTGTTGGACATGGCCTTGTACAACAGACATACAATGCCTCTGTGTAGGCAGTGTGTGACTGCAGTCAGCTGGGGTGTCTACAGCCAGGCAGCATATGACATATATTTCACACCCTTTATCCTGTTGGTGGGGTAACTATGAGGTCTTCCGAACCGCTGCAGATGTCACGTACGGTACATCCCATATGAGTCATTGTACTAGATTATGGGTCTGATAAGGGAACAGTACAGCGGCACAGTGACCTCTGTTAATGTTGATGTGAATCCTTTCATGATACGGTGTCCAGTATCGACAATCTTCATAGCCACATTGGCATTGTGGGTGTCACATGACAGATTAATGTCGACCTGTGTCCCTAAGTCCCTGATTACTCCTTGCATACATAATGGTTTGACACCTATGTGGTAATTTGTGTGTACCTTGTCTGGAATTTGGTGGGACATTCATACTGTCCAGTGCCTTCGGATGTCTGGGTGGAGTTCTTGTGTGTGAGAGTGTGGTCTGTCGCATGCTACAGACTGTACAGCAGTTTTGACTACAGTTATGTGCATATGGGTGGTCTCCACTGCTTTGTGCATTTTCAGTTACCTGGCAATATGGGTGTCTGTGCTGCATATGGATACTCCCCCTCCTTTGATGTTTTGGTGCAGGTGTTGGGGTCATAACACATGATATGTGGTATAACCTAGTTGTGCTGGTGTGCTATCACTAGGCTTGCAGCAGGCTTCTGCCACTGCACAGACATCAATGTTCTCCATAATGGGAAGTGCCTCAGGGGCATGCATATTGCAGTTTACACATCTGGCATTGGTCAGCATTACTCTTATGTTTCCTACCACTTATGTTTTCTAGGGTGGTGGGTAGTCTTTTTGGCCTTGCCTACATACGGCTCTATGGAGGCGGCAAAGGCCTTATCCGGTATCCAGACGCACACGGGTAACAGCTGTAAGCCATCCCTGGAACAGCAGCATGGCTTGTCATGCTTGACATCTCAAGCAGACAGACATTAGACCCTCTTGGACTGACAGCTGTAACTGTGCCAGCTGTTAAACATGAGCATTCTGTGTTTGTACTGTGGCATCATTCTTGGTGAGGGTTGGATGCTGCACACAGCCAGTGTCATACCGCCCTGGGGTACATACTCAGAGGGACCATCCATGTCTCTTTTGATGTTAACCAGTGAGGTACATCACAGGTAATTCACACCAGCATGGACATTGAGTGCATCATATTTCTGCTTGTTTTGGGGTGACCTGCGTACTTGTGTTATGTGGCATTTTGTGGCAGCCTACAGGCAGCTTACTCTACCCTTTCCCTTGTTCAGTCTGGTGAGTGGGACAGCAGTGTGTCTGCCTATACAGACACCTATTACGACTGTATCAGGCATGTTGTTTTTCATTCTGGCCTGTGACTGTTTGGCACACCAGCTTTGCATACTATTCGTTGCATGTGCTATGTTTGAAGGTTGTGGTTGCTTGTGATCTGCTTTGGAGGCTTCTGTTGGTGTGGTGTGTTTGTAATTAAGGCCTCCAGGAATATTTGTCTGTGTTTATGTGTTTGGTTTACAGTTGTGGTAGGTCTATGTGGGACTGGGTTTGTGGTGTATGTGGTTACCTTCTCCTCCTGACTAGTTTTGACAGTACTGAGTTGGTGAAGCTCAACCTCTGGTTTGAATACATGGATGCATCTATCACATATATTTGTATTTATTGGGGGGGGTGTTGTGGTTGTCTGTGTACTTGGGACTGGTGTCACATTGCCTCTGGATTCACAGATTCTACTTGTTGTGGCTGGACTTAGTGGATTGTATGTGTGGACATATGTTATTGCCATACTACTGGTCAGTGATTACTTCCCTTTTTATGTTTGCTCTATCATGTGGTAGCTTCCTCATTCTCTTGCATGGTTTGGTAATGGCTGGAGTCCAGCATGCCAGATGCCTGCGTGTATGGCATTGTGTGTTGTTGTTATTTGTGATTGCATACTCCAAGCATTCCTGGCTGTGTTCATGGAATGCCTGTATAACATGTTCTGTGGTGTGTCCCATATTCTGCACTTGCACAGGGCCTTTGTGGATTCAACATCGGTTTTGAGGGCTGCAACCTATGCTTTACACATGTTTTTCACTGTGGTATTCTGGCCAGGGACTGGGGTCAGGATGTGTATATCCAGTGTGATTACTCTATGGTCTGGTCTTACCAGTGAGGGGTACACTTCTCATCTTGCCATCCAGTACACATGTTGCTGATTATCACATCCAGTATGCTTACCCTCTTGTGGGAGTGGTACATTGTTCCTGGGCATTTTGGTTTATGGAATCTGGGTAATTTTCTCCTACTGTGTTGGTGCTAGTATAATGCTCCTGGTGTATGTCTGGGTATTTTCAGTCAAGCAATATAATGTGGTTTGGGGGGCTTGATATATTCATGTATTCCGACATAGGCCAGGTGCAGTTCCTGGTATTAGGACAGTAGTCTGCAGCAGGCTATATACTGGGAGGCGGTTTTAGCCATTGGTATTTGACCATGGCTAATCCATGCTGCTTCTTGTTGTGGTACCAACATGGGGGTGTGGTTATCCTTGCCATTTCTTGCTATTCACCCTCCTTTTGTAGCTTGTTCCATGTTTTGAGGCTGTACAGCACAGTATGAGGTGTGACTTGGTAGTGTTAGGGTGCTGATGTGAGCCTTGACCCAGTTCTCTATTACAGGACTGGTATCTACATTCTCCATACTGTGTGCGTTTACACTGCACACATCTTGCTGTGTATACATCTGTCATTGGGTAGCATTACATCTAGGTTCCTATCCCTTGTAGAACCTATGAAGGTGGGTTTGTGTTTTGAGACTTACCTATTCAGGGCATGCTGTGGGTACTGACAGCCTTTGCCAGTATCCATGGGGCATGGCATGATAGGTGCACGCCACCCCTAGCAGGTGGTGCATCATGTCAAGCTCCACATGTCTTCCCAGCCTGAAACACATTGGCTCCCCTTTGACTAACTGCATTACTTCAGCCAGTTATTGCACTTGATCATCCCATCGTCATTTTGTGGCTTCATGCTTGGTGAGGGTGGATGTTAGTCAGGGTGCTCAGGTATGCATATAGTACATGGTGTTACATTACTTAACACATAGCATTCATGCTTCAGGTGGTGCTGCAGGGCTGCCTCTGTCGGATGCGCATATTACACTTCCCTGTACATGTTTGTGAGCAGGTCATGTAATTTTAGGCATCCATGTTATTATTTGAGTGAGTCAGAGGGGGTATCATTCCCAGGGTTCCTACTGAGCCAGTGTATGTGCTATGCGTTGCCTCTTTGCCAAGGCCAGGGCATACTGGGCACGCCTCCTTATGCCTACTGGGGCAGGCTCAGGTTGTTCCTCCTCCGAGTCACGCTCTGCCTGTGATGGCCATTTTAATGGCGGGGGGCTGTTTGGCCCGGCCCTATGCTGGTCCTGCTGCAGCTGTTTTCGCAGCGTGTAAGCCACTGTGAGCGTGTTTCTGATAGTATGCACGTTGCTCCCCCCTGAGGAAACAGAGAGGAAAAAGGAAGCAACAGAATTAATAGGAAGCTAGCAGGGATAACTGCTGAAGCTAGCAGGTGAAAATAATTAGAAGCAGGCAATTACACAGGCAGAATAGTAGCCCAGCCCAGCACTTAAAACTCTGCAAACAGTAGTGCAGGATGTTTCCCTTAAGAGACACTGCAAGACAGGAGTAAGCTAATAGAAGTGAAAACTGAAAAAGCTGAACTCAAAGCAGAAATGTTAGGGGCTGCCATAACTGTCATAATGAGACATATGCGACTTGCTGAAGGTAGCGACAATGCAGATGGTGACAGACAACCCAAAGTGAGGAGAAGGAGAAGAGTATACAGGCCCAGGGTCACCTTCCATGGGTTACATGAGCTGGAGATAGTAGAGCGCTACAGAGTGGACAGAGACCTTCTGCAGCAGATTGTTGAGCTGTGCAGGCCACGCCTCACACACAGAACCAACAGAGGGGAACCCATCCCAGTGGAAGCCAAGGTATGTGTTGGCCTAAGAATACTAGCAACAGGTACCTTCCAGAGACCAACTGACGATATGATGGGGATATCACAGGCATCAGCCTCCAGGGTACTGCACCAGTTCCTGGATGCCATGTCAGCACATGTCAGTGATCATATATATGTCCCTAATGACCGTGAGGTTGTGGCCAGCAATATGCGTCTCTTCCAGCAAATAGCGGGATACCCTGAGGTGCTGGGTGCAATAGACTGCACGCACATACGCATCAAAGCACCAGCCGGTGAGCGGGGTAGGGCCTACATTAACCACAAGGGCTTCCCCTCCATCAACTGCCAGGTCGTGTGTGATGCCCCGGGCATAATAATGAATGTGTGTGCTGGCTGCCCTGGGAGTTACCACGATTCCCACATCTGGCATTTGACACAGCTGTACCAGACATTTGCCAATGGGGACATCCCACACGGACACCTAGTGGGGGATGCAGGTTATGCACTGGAGCCGTGGCTGATGACACCCATCAGAAACGCACACACACCTGAACAGGAACGCCATAATGAGGCACACGCACAAACACGTAATGTAATAGAGCGTGTGTTTGGGCTGCTCAAGTGACGGTTCCGGTGTCTGGACACATCTGGTGGAGCCTTGCAGTACACACCAACTACATGTACCCAAATGGTCATGATATGTGCTATGCTACATAATATTATCCTGCGGACACAGCTGCAGCAGGACCAGCACAGGGCTGGGCCTAACATCCCCCCACCATTGCCAAGGCCACCACAGGCAGAGGGTGACTCGGAGGAGGAACAACCTGACCTTGTCCCAGTAGGCAGAAGGAGGCGTGCCCAGTATGCCCTGGCCTTGGCAAAGATGTAACGCATAGCACATACACTTGGTCAGTAGGAACACTGGGACTGATACCCGCTCTGACTCACTCATATAGTAACAGGGATGCCTAACATGACACAACCTGCTTCCAAACATGTACAGGGAGTGTAGTATGTGCATCCGACAGAGGCAGCCCTGCAGCACCACCTGAGGCATGAATGCCATGTGTTAAGTAATGTAATACCATGTACCATATGCACACCTGAGGACCCGACTAACATCCACCCTCACCAATCATAAACCACAAAAAACACAAACCTACCTCATAGGTACCACAAGGGATAGGAACCTAGATGTAATGCTACCCAATGCCAGAAGTATAAATGCGTGCAGTGTAAACGCACACAGTATAGAGAATGTAGATATCAGTGCTGTAATAGAAAACAGGGTCAAAGCCCACATCAGCACCCTGACACTACCAGGTCACACCTCTGTCCTAATAGCAGGAACTGCCCCAGGCCTACTCTGGCAACGTGAGTGTCAAACGAAATATTACTGTCAACCCGGGTGCCCAGGTCCCTGATAACCTCTTCTGTGCTTAGAGGATTGCCACCTAGATGGGAACTAGGGGTAACCCTGTTGTTCCCGAAGGGTATGACTGCATTGTTTAGCGTTTAACATAAGGCCATGGCTCTGGCACCAGTTATCCATGTCTATGAGACCCTTCTGAAGGATGTCTGTGCCAGATGGGTTTCCAACTATGGTTCCCAGTTTGCAGTCATCTTCAAACTTTGTCAGCCATAATCCTCCTGTGTTTGCTTGTACATCTGAAAAGTAGATGCTGAACAAAAGTGGGCCCAGGACTGAGCCCTGTGGGACACCACTTGTGACAGTTCTGGAGTGTGACATGGCACCAGCAACTTTGACCCTGTGTGTTATGTCACTTAGCCAGTTTGCAACCCATCCTGTGATGTATGGGTTCACATTTAAGCTGGTGATGTTTTCAATGATACCCGAGTGGGGTATTGTGCCGAAAGCCTTTGCCAGGTCAAGGTAGGCTGTGTGGACTGCCTTGCCCATGTCAATGGCCTGGGTGACTGTCTTGAAAAAGTCAACCAAGTTTAAAAGGCATGATCTGCCCTTGACAAAGCCAAACTGGATTGGATCCAACGTCTGCAAGTCCCCTATGTCTTCATTTATTATTCCCATTATGATCCTCTCCATAGCTTAGCAGACCAGGCTTGTCAAGCTGATGGGATGGTAGTTTCCGGGGTTGGTGGAGGCACCTCCTTTGTGAAGTGGGTCCACCATTGCCGTATGCCACTCCTTGGACACATATCCTGAGGTGAGGCTAAGATTAAACAGCTGCCCTAACTGCGGGTGTAATTCCTCATTGAGTTCATGGAGCACACAACTGGGGACACCATCTGGTCCCATGGATAAAGTGTTTTCCGCCTTGGATAGAGCAGTTCTCACCCCAGCATTGGAGATGTTTGGGGGGCTACAATCCTCTGGTATAGATAACCCTCCAGTTGGGGGGAGGGGGGGGAGAAATCTGCACTGAACCTGTCAGCCAGTATGTTGGCAATGTCTGTAGGTTCAGTGATATTTACATCATTCCGAACTAAGTCCTGAGTGGGTTTACTCTCAAAACTTGCCTTGGATGATTGTATGGGGGAACCCAGTGTTTTACTCATAATGAGCAGGGGTGTCTTCCCTTCTACGGATTTCGCTCTATCTTGTAGTAGCTTCTTCCTTTTGTTGTAGAGCTTGTTTATGGCTGGGGTCCACCAGACTGGATGCTTGCCTGTGGTACAAAGAGTCTTTGTTTTGTTTGGGATTGCCTGATCCATGCAGTCCTGGAGGTGCTGGTAGAAGGCATTTGTAAGTGATACAGCAGCTTGGGTAATGGTGTCCGCTGGCTTGGGGGCCTTGAAAGAGACCACACCAGTCCTTAGAAATGTGAAGTCGGCATTTGAGAAGGTCTTCACTGTTTGTTTTTCTATCTGGGGTGTGGGTGGGATGTGGACTCCCACTGAGATTAGTTCATGATCTGATCTCACCAATGATGGGTATACTTCTGGTGTTGAACAGTGTGACCCCATGTCCGTGATGATGAGTTCTAGTATCTTGTCTCCACTTGTGGGGATGGTGACCAGTTGTTCCATGGCATTTGAGTGTATGAACTCTTGGAACCTTTGGGTTAGAGTGCTGGGGCTTGATTAGTGATCCCAGTCTATATTTGGATAGTTGGAATCACCCAGTATGATGGTGTTTGGAGATACATTTATCCCCTCCAGTGTTTTCAGGACAGCTGTGTGAGGTACCTGAGTTTGAGAGGGTGGCATGTATCATGCTACAAACTGCAGAGCAGTCTTGCCTACGGTTACTGGCACCTGGATGGTCTCCGATGCATCGTGTGTTGCCACCAACCTTGAGGTGAGGGTGTCCTTGATGAATATGGACACCAACCCTCCTTTCTTGGTGTTGTCCGGATTTTGGTGCCAGAATGCATGATATGAGGTAACACCCGATAGTGCCGGGGTGCTGTCAGAAGCCGTGAACCAGGTTTCAGGCACAGCACAGATATCAATGTGCTACATACTGAGAAGGGTGTCGAGTGTGTGCAGCTTGAGGTTGAGACCTCTGGCATTGATCAGCATTACCCTTAGTGTCTTTCATTTTCTGTGTTCTAGGGTGGTAGGTGTAGAATCTGATTCTTGCATAAAAAAGGCACAATGTGGGTGGCAAGAGCATCAGCCAAAATCCGGAAGCCCAGGGGTGACAGGTGCAAGCCGTTCCTTGCAAATCAGCGTGGCCTGTCCAGCATGTCATCCCAGGCAGACAGACATTGGACCCCCTTTGAATGACACCATAGTTTAAGCAAATTATTACAGCTGATCATCTTGTCTCTGTTTATGTATTACAGCTGATCATCTTGTCTCTGTTTATGTGGCATCATACTTGGTGAAGGTAGGATACTGCTCAAGGTCAGGGTCATACCTGCCTGGCCTACATAATCAGAGGGATCCTCTATGTCTCTTTCCATGTAGTCCAGGGAGGTACATCTCAGGTCATTCACACCAGCATGGATAATGACTGGGTCAGACTTGTACTTGCAGTTGAGTGACCTGAGTGCTTGCATTATGTGGTGGATTCCAGTGCCCGATAGGCAGCTTACTGTGACCTCCTCCGTACTCGATCTGGTGAGCGGGACGTCAGTGTGTCTGACTATGGAGTCACCTATGACAAGTGTGTCTGGCATTGTGTTTGGCCTTAAGGGCTGTGACTGTTTGGCACACTGACTCTGTGGTCTATGTGTTGCATGTGCTGTGCCCTGTGGAGGCAGTTGTGTGGGTGTCTGCTGTGGTGGCCTGCTGTTTTGGTAGAATTCTGATCAGAGCCTCCGAGTATGTCTTTGTGTGTCTATGTGTATGATTTTAAGTTGTGATAGTGCTATGTGAGACTGGGTTTGTGATGTGTGTGGTTACCTTCACCTTCTCTCTGGTCTTGCTAGTCCTATGCTGAGAGAGCTCAGCCTCCACTTTGGCTATATAGTTGCATCTCTCACATGTATGTGTGTTTTATGGGAGAAGGAGAGGGTTGTCAGTGTACATGAGGCAATTGTAACATTGCCTCAATATTCCCAGGTTCACCAGCTGAGCAGGAGAGGACACTAGCAACTGATCCCTAGACATGCTAGAAGGAATAGACAAAACAATGTTGGAATACAGGGAGATATCAAGCCCCCTAAACCACATCATAGTGCTTGACTGACAATACCTTCACATACACCATAGTTTCATAGTGTAATAGTTTACTAGTAGGCTATCTGCCCTAGTGCATGTATATGCCTAGCCATAGTGATGTGGCTATTGCCACCCCTTATAGTGGTAATAAGTGTACAGAATAGATTCCGAATATTGTGCCTCTGACTTAGTAGTGACACATTATGACCCCCTTACGTAATTGAATAACATGACTGTGCCTCTGTCTAGTCTGTGCCTCTGTCTCATATGCAGTTGTCCAGATGTCTCATGAAGAGAGTCAGTGAGGGACTCTGTCTAACATGAACTGGGATACTCTGCTAGAGTGTGAGATGCCTCTGAGTTATGACTCTGTCCCTCCAGCATGTCCTATACATGTATGTGCTGAGGTTCAAATCTTCAGCTCTCATGGTTCTGGTGGATTTGGATTGCTTGCAGTGGAGCATGTCCACCAAATCCTGATTGGACATGGTCTTGTATGTCAGGCATAGGTCACCTGTAAGTATGCGGTATGACACTGAATAAAGCTGGGTTTCCTCTATTCTGGAAGCATATGACATGTGTTGTAGACCCCTGATCTTCATGATAAGGTACTTTTGGGGTCTCTCCAGCTGTTGCAAGTGCTGGGTGAGGTACATACCAAATGGGGCTTTGTATTCAATCATGGGCCTGATAAGGGAGAAGTATAGTGGTACAATGACCTCCTATGATCTGGATGGAAAACCCTCCATGATAAGGTGGGCAAGATAGAAAGTCTTTCTAACCACTTTGGCAACATGGGTGTCAAACAAGATGTCACTATATACACGTGTCCCCAGGTGTCTGATTTGTTTTCTGTGCTCAGTGGGTTGCTGTCTATGTATTGATCTGTGGGTACTTTGTTCCTCCCAAAGGGGATGACTACACATCAGTTGCATTCAGTTTCAGGCCATGAGTCTGGCACCAGCTATCCGTCTTTGTGATGGCATTCTGTAGGATGTGTGTGCCGGCTGATGTATTCACTATGGTGCCTAGGTTGCAGTCATCTGCAAACTTTGTCAGCCACAACCCTCCTATGTTTGCTTTCACATCTGAAAAGTAAATACCAATTAAGAGGGGTCCCAGGACACATCCTTGTGGGACACCACCTGTGACTGGCTTTGAATCTGACAAGGCACCTGCAATGTTGACTTTATGGGTTCTGTTTCCTAGCCATTTTGCAACCTATCCTGTGACATATGGTGTTATATGTCAGCTATTGAGCTTGTCTATGATGCCTGAGTGGGGTATTGTGTCACAGGCCTTAGCCAAGTGCAGGTAGGCTGTGTGGACTGCGTAGCCCTCATCAATGGCCCTACTGACCGTTTCATAGTAGTCAACTAGGTGCAAAAGGCAGGATCTGCCCTGTACAAAGCTGAACTGGGTGAGATCAAGGGTCTGTAGGTCAGCAATGTCTCTGTGTAAGAGCTCAATAATGACTCTTCCCATAGCTTTGCAGACAAGGCTGGTTAGGCTTTTGTGGTGGTAGTTGCCATGGTCTGTGGAGGCATCTCCTTTGTGGAATGGGACCACTGTTGCCATACGCCAGTGTTCAGGTACATATCCTGTAGCAAGGCTAAGGTTAAATAGCATTTGTATATACGGGTCCAGCTCCTTCTGGAGTTCACATAGCATGCAACTGGGGATACCATCAGGTCCCATTGATGCTGTGTACTTGTCTTTGCTGAGTGCGGCTCTCACATGGACATCCAAGATGACAGTGAGGTTACATACATCTGTGATAACTATCTTCTTTTGGGGGTGAGGGAGGGGGTAAATCGCACTGAAGCTGTCCGGCGGAATGTTGCCAATATCTGTCAGGTCACTGGAATATATGTTGTTGTGTACCAACTCTGAGCATATCTGAGGGTTCCCAACCAGGTGTCTGACATAACTGAAGAAAGCAGTGTGGTTACCTTCATTGTCTTTGGTGATTTATGTCCCCAAGTTGACCTTGCATGTCTTTATGAGATAATGTAGCTTTCTACTAGTGCTAATCACAGCTGTCTTCCCTTTTGGAGATGTAGCTCTGTCTTGCATTAGTATCCCTCATCTGTTATACAGTTTGTTTATGGCTGGGGTCCACCAGACAGGCCACTTTCCCTTTGTGGAGAGGGTCCTGTTTTTATTTGTGATTGCATGGTCCATGCTTTCTGACATCTAGCTAAGGGGAGGTCATTGTGGTTCTGCAGTTATCTTTCATCAGCATTAGAAATGACCACAACAGCCCCTGTGGGGTGTACCTCATGCAGACACATCCAGCAACTGTAAAAAAGTCCACAACAGTACCTCACCAGGAGTATGAAAGAGCTGGAACACATGTAATGTGTCGCCTGATTAAACAGAGTGCAGCTCCACACACTGCCATGCTGTCCACCCAGACGCAAGCTGTGCCTGATGTAGAAAGCCATGTCCAAGCTGGAATCAATGCACATGCTGCACCTTGTACAATCTGAATGGCAGGGAGCTATGCACATGAGGGACCTGAACCCCAGCACTGACATACATAGGACAGGCTGTACTGCATTATCCATAACACAGAAGCCACCCCACGCATGAGTAAACTACCAGTACAGGTTATCCGTAGAGTCACTCGTTGATTCCCCTCAACAGGAATCCTAATGAGTGGATGGGAGATGGTAGGTTTACCCTGGGTATCAATGTTATGTCACAGGTAGGCAGAGGCACAGTATACTAAACAAGACATATGTCATGGCAAACTACACTTACAATGTGTTGACGGACAAACACACTCTCCGACTAGCATTAGAAATGGCCTAGGGCACATCGGTAGTGTTTGCCAATGTACACCCATGTTGTGGAATACACTACTGATGTTGGATGAGGCTGTCGTAAGTAGTTCACATCTGAACATAATGCAACATGGTCAGATAGGTTCATAGGTACATAGGTTTATACTAGGCTATCTTCCCTAAGGCAGGTATAAGCCTAGCCCAGAGTTTGTTGGCATACACCACCCTTTATATGGAAACAGTACTGTGCCCATTATTTTGTCGTGCCTCTCTCTCTCCAGCAGTGACACAGTGATGATCCCCGGGTTAAACGTATGACCTCCCATCCACAGGTCAAGATACCTCTTGAACAGAGCCAGCAAGGTGCTCTGCCTCACATGGACCGGGATTGTATTCCACAGCATAGGGAGTCTCCGAGTGATAACTCCATCCCTCCAACATGTCCAACGTACATCCATGCTAAGGTGTAAGTCACTTGCACTAGTGGTTCAGGTGGATCTGCCGATTCTGAGGTGGAGCATGTCCATTAATCCCTGTTTGGACATGGCCTTGCATGTCAGGCACATGTCACCTCTAAGCAGACGGTATGTGACTGAATAGAGCGGGAGTGTCTTCAATCTGGCAGCATATGACAGATGTTGGGGTTCCTTTATCCTTTAGGTGGGGGACATTCATGGTGTCTCCAATTGCTGCAGATGTTGGGTGAGATACATCCAGAATAGGGCATTGTACTCGATCACCAGTCTGATAAGTGAAGAGTACAGGGGAACAATGACCCACTAGATCTGGATGTGAATCCCATCCTGATCAGGTGGGCAATGTAGAAGGTCTTTCTAGCCACTTTAGCAACGTGAGTGTCAGAAGAACGGCGACTGTCAACCTGGGTCCCCGGGTCCATGATAACCTCCTCTGTGCTTAGAGGATTGCCACCTATATGGTAGCTTGGGGTTACCTTGCTTTTCCCGAAGGGTATGTCTACACATGTTGTGCACTTTGACTTCAGGCCATGGCTCTGGCACCAGCTATCAGTTTCCGTGAGTCCCTTCTGAAGGATATCCGTGCCTGATGCACTGTCCACTATGGTGCCCAGTGTGCAGTCATCTGCAAACTTTGTCAGCCAAAGTCCTCCCATGTTGGCCTGTACTTCTGAGAAGTACATGACAAACAATAGGGGACCAAGGACTGAGCCCTGTGTGACACCACCTGTGACCAGCCTGGAGTGTAACATAGTGCCAGCATCTCTAACCCTGTGGGTCCCATCCTTAAGCCAGTTTGCAACCCATCTTGTGACATATGGGTTTACATTTCAGTTGGTAGGGTTTTCCACAATACCTGAGTGGGGTATTGTGTTGAAAGTGTTTGCAAGGCCAAGGTAGGCTGTATGGACTGCCTTTCCCTCAACAATGGCCTAAGTGACCATTTTGAAGATGTCAACCGAGTACAAAAGGCATGATCTGCCCTTGACCAAGCCAAACTGGGACGGGTACAATGTCTGCATGTCCCCTATATCTTTGTTTATGAGCTCAATTATGATCCTCTCTATAGCTTTGCAGACTAGACTTGTTAAGCTTATGGGGCAGTAATTACCAGGGTCCGTAGAGGCACCGCCTTTGTGCAGATGTGCACAACTGGACCCTAACCAGGCTGTTGTGCACACTATGGAAATGTAAAGCAGTGATAGGACTAAAACCCAGGATACTGACCACCACAGTGAAAGTACTGAACCACTACACTATACAGTACTACAGTGTTAGGTCAGTATGAACGGATGTTGACAATTGTGTGCAAAGTATCCCATGCAAAACCTGCAGGCACAGTATACTCCCTGTTGTGTTCACACAAAAAGCATTTGGACAGTAACTACACAACATGGCACAGAACACACAACCATAAACTGGAGGTATTTGTTGAAGGTCACACTCATCCACAAATGTGATGGGCTGCAGAGTTCAACATATGGAAAGCCCACACTGGGCATGCTCACACACTTAGATAAATGACACATCTTTCACACAACATGCCATGGGAAGGCTGAACTGGGCATGCTCACACACTTAGTCCAAATGTTACTCCTAGCAACTGTGAAAACACACCAGAGGATGCTCATTCCCCTTTCTAGACACTGATCATGTCAGCACCCTATAAGTATATCAGGAGAAAAGGAATCTCCCAGTAATCCGAATAGCGCGCTCTGCTAATGCAGCTGTCTATAGTGTTATAACATAGTTTGGTAGGGGTTTGAATCCAGCAAGTGTGTGTGAAGGGGGGTATGAAAGGAACATCCCTTTTGGCAACTGGGAAAACACACCACAGGATGCTCATTCCACTTTATAAACTCTGATGATGTCAGCACCCTATAAGTATATCAGGGGAAAGGAAATCTCCCAGTAATGTAAATAGCGCGCTGTGCTAATGCGTCCGTCTCTAGTGTCATAACATAGTTAGGTAGGGATTTTAATCCAGCAAGTGTGTGTGTATGAAAGGAACATCCCTTTTGGCAACTGGGAAAACACACCACAGGATGCTCATTCCACTTTCTAAACTCTGATGATGTCAGCACCCTATAAGTATATCAGGGGAAAAGAAGTCTCCCAGTAATGTGAATAGCACGCTGTGCTAATGCATCCGTCTGTAGTGTCATAACATAGTTAGGTAGGGGTTTGAATCCGGCAAATGTGTGTGAAGGAGGGTAAGTGTGTATAAAAGAAACATCCCTTTTGGCAACTGGGAAAACACACCACAGGATGCTCATTCCACTTTATAAACTCTGATGATGTCAGCACCCTATAAGTATATCAGGGGAAAGGAAATTTCCCAGTAATGCGAATAGCACGCTCTGCTAATGCGTCTGTCTCTAGAGTCATAACATAGTTAGGTAGGGGTTTGAATCCAGCAAGTGGCAAATGTGTGTAAAGGGGGGGTAAGTGTGTATGACTGAAATATCCATTTTGGCAACTGGGAAAACACACTACAGGATGCACATACCCCTTTCTAAACGATATCACAATTATGTATGGCTTTTGATTACAGACATGCCACGTGTGTTTTGCCCACACAGAATGCCCATGTGTGCGGGTTGTCCCTCACAATAATGCATGACATTGATTAAACCAGTTATGGCAATGCACACATGATGTATGTGTGTGCCAAATACACATATGTACCTGTGACCTTCAATAGTTACCATGTGTGATGCCTGCCACATGTGAATACATGGTATTTGCACAGGGTAACATTATGACTGTGGTCTTCTGTGCAGGTGCTGCATGTGGGATGTGTATATACAGTGTGAGATGTAGATGCTATCAGCCTAGCAGTGAGGGATGCACACCTGGTCTGGGGCATATAGTCTACCTGTTGTTGTTGTACAGGTGCTGCATGTTTTCACCTGTTGTGGGAGTGGTAAGACGTTATTCCATAGCAATGCAGTGACCGCATGCTAAGAACCATTCAGCTAGGGTGTTGTAGCTACAGTAATTCATTAGCATTCAGTAATATGTCAGAATCCCTGGTGAGGGTCTGATGCCAACCAAGGTCAGGGTGCTGCCAGCCTGTGTCACTTGCTCAGTGATCCCTTCCATGTTCCCTATCATGTATCCCAGTGAGGGACATCCCACATCAGCTGTGGTGGCATGGACAATGACTGAGTCATATGTGTCCATGCATCTGACTGACCTGTATGCTTGTGTTATGTGGTGGACCACAGTGCCTCATGAGCATATCACTGTGACCTACACCTTGTCCAGCCTGGTGAGCATGTTCTCACTGTACTGGACAATAAAAGTACCTAACACAACTGCGGCAGTAGTGTTGTATAGCTGTACAGACTGTGCTTGTTTGGCACACAGGATTTGTGTGCTATGTGTTATGCGTGCTGTGTGCAGGCCTAATGTATGCCTGTGTGCCAGCTGCAGAGATGTCTGCCAGTCATGCAGGATGCTATCCTTAGGCTCCACAACTGGCCTGGTGTGTTTCCATGCTTGTATTGCTGAGTGCTTAGTCCACAGTTTGGCCATGTGTTTCCATCTCATACATGTGTTGTACATCCATGGGTAGGGGATAGGGTTGACTGTGTACATGTGGCAGCTGTGACATTACTACATGACACACATATTCCACAACTGTACCATAGAGGTGACTGACAACTGACCTTTGCACATGCTACCATAGTATTGAGATTGCATTGGTGATTAACAGCACATAGGGCCAATGGTGAACAAGATACATAGGTCCATAGGTTCATACAGGGATGTCTACCCAGGGCATGTATCCACCTAGCCAGAATGTGTGTGGCTTTCAACATGCATTGTAAATCTGTCTTGCTATGCCCTTTTCCAAGGTTAGTATACTGTGCCTCTGTCTCACAGTGACACATAAGTGATACCCAGGGTAACCCTACAATGTCACATCCATTCATTAATATCACTCTTGAAGATAGTCACTGAGTCACTCTGCCTAACCTCTATTGGGATAATATTCAAGAATGAAGGGAGCCTCTGAGTTGTGAATGTGCCCCTGCAGCATGTCATTATGTATATCACTCCTGAGGTTCAAGTCTTTCCAGCGTGTATCCTGATGGGATCTGTATATTCTGAGGTGCAGCATGGCCATTAAGTGAAGGTTTGACATGGCTTTATATGTCAGGCACAGATTGCCTATAAAGAGGCAGTATGCCACTGAGTAGAGCTGCTGTTTCTTTAACCAGTCAGTAGGTGGCATCTGTTTGAGCCCTTTGATCCTCTTGTCGAGGTACGTATGTGGTATTTCCAGTTGCTGCAGGTGTCTGGTAAGGTGCATGCCGACAGGTTCATCATAGTCAATTATGGGCATGATGAGGGATGAGTAAAGGGGCACAATGTCCTCCCCTGATCTACATGTGGATCCCATCATGATGATGTGGCCCATATAACATGTTTTCCTAACCACTTTGTCCATGTTGTTGTCAAATGGTAGAATGCTATCAACCTGTGTACCCCAAGGTCCATAATTCCTTCGTCTGCACTTAATTGATTAACACATATGTGGTACTTTGTGGTCACTTTGTGTTTGACAAAGGGGATGACTATACGCTTTCTGTCATTCACCTTGAGGCCATGGCTGTGGCACAAGTCATGTGTTTGCAAGAGGCCCTTTTGGAGGATGCGTGTGTTAGCTGGAGAGTTGATTATGGCGTCCGGTTTGCAGTCACCTGCGACTTGCTCAGCCACAGTACTTCCATGTTGGCCTGTACCTATGATAAATATATAATGAACATGACAGCTCCCAGGGCTGAGCCTTGTGGGACACCACTTGTACCTGGTTGGAGGCTGACATGGCTCCAGCAATTCTAGCCATGTGTGTTCTGCCCTTGAGCCACTGTGCAATATCCATAGTAACATAGGGGTTAATATGTACACTGGTGAGCTTCCCTAGAATGCACAAGTGGGGTATTGTATCAAAGGCTTATGCAAGGTCCAGGTAGGCTGTGTAGACCTCCTTCCCCTTGACAGTGGCCTTGGTGACTGTTTCAAAGAAATAAAACAGGTTTGAGAGGCAGGATCTGCCATTAACAAAGCCAAACTGTGTATGGTGACATGTCTGTAGGTCCACAATATCTAGTTATGTGAGGTTCATGATGATCCTTGCCATAGCTTTGCAGACAAAGCTAGTCAGACATATGGGGCGAATAGTGTCCAGGATCCGTGAAGGCACCACCTGAATGTAGAGGGACCACTGTTGCTGTACGCCACTCTTTGGCCACATATCGTGTAGTAAGGCTGGGATTGAACAGTAGTGTTATGTCTGGGTGTAGCTCTTCTTGTGGTTCATGTAGGACACCGCCTGGGACACTGTCTGGTCCCATTGATGCAGTGTTTATTGCTTTGGGAAGGGCATCTCTTACCTGAGCATCTGTGATGTCAGGGGCAGCACTCTGCCGCGAGACATATTTGCCCATTTGGTGTGGTGGGGGGGAGAAGGCAGCAGTGAACCTGTCCACTAGGATGATGGCAATGTCTGTGTGTTTTGTATTTCGTGTGACATCTTGGATTACCTCTGAGCATATCTGGGTAGTACCACCCAGGTTCCTAACATAACTACAGAAAGCCTTGTGATTATCCTAAGTGGCTTGTGGAATCTTCTCTCAAAGATGGCCTTAGACAATCGTATGGGTGCCTGTAGTTGTCTTCCAATACTCATCAGTGATGCCTTCACGTTTTGGGAGTTTGTTGTATCATGTAGTGGCGTCATCCTTCTATTGTATAGTGTGTTTATGGCTGGTGTCCGGCACACAGGACGTCTGCCTTTGGAGAATTGGGTCATGCTTTCATATGTGGTTTCATGATCCATGCATTCCTGAATGTGTCCATAGAATGCCTTTATACAGGTATCTGCAGTCTGGTCCATATTTTCAACAGGCCTGGGGCCTTTGAAGGTTTCCACATCATTTATGAGGGGTGTGAACTTGCTTGACATGAGCTGTTGACAGACGTGCCGCCCTCCAGACTGAGCAAGGTGAGGGTCACATTTAGCTAACTGTTGGGTGATAGAATGTGTCACATAACACAGGCACACAGGTCACTCCACAGCAAGTACAACTATGAGGCAGTCATTGTCCATGCTGGTGCAAACAACCTGAGACGTACCTCCCTGGACCACATGGAAAGAGACACAGAGGAGCTCTTACAGCACCCTCTCAAACTCAGGACTCCCACACAGCCTTCATGCTCACACAGGAGAGTATAGATTTCTCTGCAAACACCATCATACTGGGTGATGTCAGCTACCCAAACATAGACTGCGAACATTACACAAGCCACAATACCCAAGCTCTAGGGTTCCCATAGATCAGACATTCTTTAGCTATGGAACAGGTAATCAACCTTCCCACAAGAGGGAAGATATACTAGACCTGATCATCACAAACATGAGTACAAAATGCTCACCACTGGAAGTATATCCCTCATTGTTGCAATCAAACCATATACTAATCACACTGGAGTACTGGATCCCCCACATATGCAAACCTTGAACACATCGATGTGTGTGTGGGAAATGCCCCTATTAGCAACTGTGACAGTACAGTACAGGATGCAGATCCCCCTTTTGAAACACTGATGATGTCAGGACTCTATAACTATATTACCTGTATTAAAGTACTCCAGTAATTCGTATAGCGCGGTCCACTAATGCGTCTTTCTCCAGTGTCATAACATAGTTAGATAGGGGTTTGAATCTTGCAAAGGGAATGTATATGTGTGTGCATTATGCTGGGAAGGATAAGTGACTTTTGCCAACTGGGAGAACACACTACAGGGTGCACATCCCTCCTCCTACACACAGATGATGTCAGCACCCTCTAAGTACAGCATTAGAAAGGATTTTTTCCAACTACTGCAAATAGCACACTCTACTAATGTGTCTGCTTCTACTGTCATAACACAGTTAGGTATGGGTTTGAATCTTGCAAATGGAAAGTATGTGTTTTACTGTGGGTGGGGTTAGTGTGTGTGCACAATGATGGGGGTGGGATGTGGCTTTTGCCAAATGGGGCTATGCACTGCAGGGTGCACATTACCCTTAACAAGCAGTGATGTTGACAGTACCCTATACAAACAAAACTACAAAAGAGAAGGTGGTGGTATCAATAACACATGTAAGGTAACACTTCTTCAAGTAATGTCCACAAAACGAAGTAGGATAATCAAACAATTCTTTTACTCTATACAAACAACATGACAACAGACAACTGCCAGTACTCAGTATAGTGTTACATGCTACTGTAACACGCACATGTACCAGAATATACCTAGATAGTGTTTTGAAGCCTGAATGTGGCAAGTGTGTGGATGTGGGATGTGTCTGTGTGTGCATTTCTGTATGGGAAACATGTTTGATGTGGCAATCAGGGTACCACAGTACCTGATGCACATTACACCTTTGAACTGATGAGGTTGCCTGCACCCTGTGAGTACAGGTAGAGAAGAGGAAGTCGGTAGTAAACAACATAGTGCACTTCTCAAATGTGTACCTGTCATGTATCGACAGCTACTCATGTAGGGTAATAAATAATGGGAATGGCAGGTGAGCATGTGCATGTGTGTGGGTAGCAGGGTGTGTATAAATGCATGTGTGACAGAACAGATACATATAGCTGAATCTACATAACAGCACATGATGCATTCCCATAGTCAATGTTAGCATGTGATGGTGTGCAGCTGGTACACTTTGGTAAGTAGTATGGGTGCAGATAACAATTGAGGACATTCATACAGCTACTGCAGCAGGACTGCTGGGATATACACACAATCATAGTGGACCAGTGAACAGTTACCAACATGTTACTACTTATACACATCTATGTAGTCACCCTGTGCATCAGCAACGTGTTTACCTTTTCCTGCACCAATGTTGTAGTATGCAGGAGGTGGCACAGTGTCATCATATGCACAGGGTGTGGGTTAGGTATGCCCAAGCCAGCCACTGGTAACACCAATTGACATGTGTGTGTATGTGTGTTTGTGAGGGGCAGCAGTACAGGGTGGACCAGAGTTGGTGCAGTGTGTGTGTGTATGTGTTTACCCTAGGTGTTAGGTTTCTGCATGTGTGTAAGCATGCACACAGTCCCACATAATGGCTGCCATGTACAGGGTTTTGTGGACAGCCACAGACTGCACCTGTCAGGTCATCCAGATCAGTGTCTGTGGGCACGGACACGGTACCTGTGCCTGGCAGGGGTGCTACGGGCCGTATCCGGTACTAACCCAGACTGGGTACTGTCGTCGGAAGCAGGGGTGTGTTGATTGGACACAGTTCCCTGTTGGGACTGTCCAGAGCCACGTGCACGTGGTCTCCTGGGGCGTCTTGATGACAGCACAGACCCAGCATTGCTGGGGCTGGTGCTGGCACTTGAGGTGCGTGAGTGTGCCTGTTGTCATCCACGGCCACTGCCAGCTGGTGCTGTTGCCGGCATATGGCCACATCGACGTCACAAACGCACACCATCGCCCTGGCCCATGGACATCTGGCTGTGGAGCAGCTGTTGTATGCCCCCACAACATCTGTCAATGACATCTGTGAAGTTACGGATAGCATTCGCAACGTCACGCATGCCGTCTGTCATGGCTGTGTGACATGCTCTCAGCTCCCTCAGACCCTGTCTGGTGTACCTTTCCATACGTGCCTGTGCCTGCATAACAGTTCGAAACATAGTGGAGGTTGACATACCTCCTTGGGCACGTCAGCCAGAGGCAGTACGGCCACAGATGCCCCCACTAGAACCCATGGGTGACTGTCTGCGTGGTACCATTGGAGGACCCTGCTCATGGCTACCTTGTGGGGATGCATGTACCACAGGTACCACATTACCCTGATCTATGCCCACTGCAGACTGTCCATCACCTAGGGACAATGGTGACAAAGGATGTAACGGCAGGATGACTGTGCGCATTGACGGGGTTGACAGCTGTGTACTGTCAATTGGCTGACCAATGGCGGACCCAGACACACCTTCCTGCACCATTACAGACATTTCATCATCATCAGTACCTGGGGCACAAGATTCAGGTTCCCTGCTGCAGGTCACCAGAGCAGGACCAGAACCTACGGGAGGAAAACAGGGAACACAGATTACAGTCTCAACACATATTTGACAAAGATGCACTTCAATACTAATGCACACATTCAGAAATGGACACATGCACTCATGGACACTAACACACATGCACACATGGACACAGGCACACTCGCACACATGCACACCCCACAGTAAACACACACATCAGTACTGTGTTACACTACTCTTAATTTTGTTAAAATGGGTATTGCAGGTATTATTAAACACACTCACCAGCATGTATACTACAGAGTTACACTACTCTTACTAGTATTATAAATTGTTTTTCAGGTAATGTTAAACACACTCACCAGCATGTATGGCCTGCCTCATTGCTATATGGGAGGGACCGGGAAGTGTGAAGAGAGTAATGTCAGTGGGCACAAGTGTGCCATTTGTTTTGCACATGATACAGTACAGTAGTACACTAGTTCTCTTATACACATCAGCTGCTCATAATGTCTGTATCACACATGCACAATTACATATCATGATGACAGATACATACCGCATGCACACCTTATGCGTGCATGAAGTAACAGTGTACAGAACAGTCATATGTACATACCAGGAGTTAACTCTAATCTCACCCTTACCTCTCTTCAAACGACAACTCAAACTGTACTTCCAAAACCACTGGCTTTGTTCTTGTAGTACTCCAGGCTAACATCCCTCTCCCCACCCTCTCTTTACCTTTAACCCCTCATTGTGCATAAAAACTAGCTTCTACCCTGTTTCTTTCACCTTGATGTACTTCTATGCTCTGACCTACTTCTCCCATCCCTCCCACCTCCTCTGGACTGTCTTCCTTCTTTTCCTCACTTCCCTTCTTGACTCCTGCCTCTTCCCTATTATTTTATCTTTCATACTCCTTCTACTTCTCTACCCTTCTGAGCTTTAACTATTATCTATATGGCTTTTGCCTTATTGCATAACCATTATGTTTTAGGTAGAATTGCTTTGAAACCGACAGTACATTGTGTATGACTTTAAACTGTTTGAGTTCCTTAAATGTATGTTGATTTAATTAACAGGCTGGTGTATATTTCTATTATGTTGGCTGTCTGTATTAACAACTTGTCTGTCTGCCTTTATTATGTTATGTGTGGAGCTTTTCTCCCCAGGCCTCTACTGAAAATGGACATATATCCAGCTAGACTATCTTGGTCAACAAATGTAAAAGTAATAACAATAAATAAATATGGCATCTTACCTGCACGCTCGGTGTCTTGCTACTGTGTGGATCCAACCTCCATCATGATGCATGACTGTTGCTGTTGTTGTTCTGGGGCTGGATCCACAACACTTAGCAGTAGCCCCTCCTGTCTGGTGAGGGGGGGATGTGTGGCCACCCCCTCACCTGTGGCAACCTGTTGCCTGCGGATATCTGCAGCACGCTGGCGGACATTTCTAATCAAATCACTGCAGTGATGTCTCACCTGCTCATATGTCCTATCATGCATGCCAACATCATTTATCCTGCTTACTAGATTTTGCCACAGTGCAGACCTCTCCTGCTGATTCTGGGTGGTGCGTGAGAACAGGATGGCATAGTCACGCACCAGGCTCTGGTGAATCACTTCATCCTCTGCAGCAGAATATGAGGGGTTCCTTTTTGGAGCCATGTTACCCTGGAAAGGTACACAAACAGGTTATCAGCATAGTATCTCAGCAATACATGGTACACATTCTATACAGGGAGTATTAAATTGTACTTATTACTGCTTGGTTGTAACTTGATTAAAGTGTAGCTATCATTCTAAGTCATTTGGACTAAGCACTTGGCCTTCAGACCAGTTGTTTTACATTAGGGAGGTTTGTGGCAAGCACTGTGGTGGCAGGACACATATCTTTCATCCGTTGAAGTTGGGAACTGCTGATTGAGAGCCCAGTATCCAAGTGTATTAGTTCTGGTATAGGCAGTTGGCCTTCAGGCCAGTTATTTAACATTAACAAGGTTTGTGGTCTGCACTCTTGTGTGACAATAGGCTGTACTCTGCCATTCATAGCTGGGGACATCTGGTTTCAGGTTTATAGTGCCTGCATATTTGAGCTGTATCTTACTGACATTGCTACACCTTGTTTGCTGTAGCAAACACTACATCCAGGCCTCCTGAATCTACCTTTGTTTATATGCTTGTTATTTGTTAGCTTGTTATTTCACTGGTATGCTACTTCCACATAATACACAGCTTCTCAACACTTCTGTGACTCACTACTGATATCTGCATTGCTTACTGTACGTATTTCCATGTTACACATGACAGCAAGTGACTGCTTGTCATTGTTGCATTTACTTAATTGTGACACATTGCACTTAGGTTACCTGGCACTTGCTCACTGAAGCTTTTATATCAGTCAGCAGTAGTAGGTAATATCAGTACACCCTCACTCCCCACTGGACCTTGTTTTCAATTATTATGGAATTCACAATAGTATTCTAGCATGTCCAAAGGTCAGTTGTCAGTCTCGTCCGGAGTCCAGCTGGTGAATGTGGTACTCCAGAGACAATGTTAGAACAGCTGCATGTACACAGACAACCCCCTCCTCCTAACAACAAATTCAAACTCATGTGAGTGATGCAACCATATACCAAACTGGAGGCTAGGCTCTCTCTACTCAATACCGCCATAACCAGTCAGGTGGCGAAGGAAACCACACTCACTACACTTCCAGTCTCACATAGACCTACCACGACAGCAGAACTAACACATGATCACACATGAACATACTTGTAGGCTCGGACTACAGGTCTGCCTACGCAGCAGAGACCTCCTAAGCAGACACTCAGGCAACCACTACCACGGAAACAAACACGTGCAACACATATCACACAAAGCCAATGTGCTGAACACTCACAGCCATTAACAGTAAACAACACACCTCATACACCTGTACTAGGTGCCTCTATCATCAGGCACACTGACATCATGTTCACCAGGCTTAACGAGGTGAGGGTCACGGTGTGCAGCCTGTCGGGCACTACGACCTGCCACATAACACAAACACTCAAGTAACCCCAAGGCAAGTACAGGTATGACTCAGTCAATGTCCATGCTGGTGTGAATGACCTGACACATACCTCCCTGGACTACATGACATGAGACAGTACAGAGCTCTCTGAGCACGTAGCCCAAGACAGTTTGACCCTGACCTTGAGTAGCATCCTACCCTCACCAAGAACGATGCCACAATATCAAGGCACGATGATCCCTTCCAACAATTGACTGACATACTGGTGTCATTCACAAGTGTACCAATGCCTGCCATCTTGGTGTGGTATGCTTTGCTAGGGACAGCTTGCACCTGTCACCCCTGTCCTATTGGAATTTGGCGGAGCCTCTTGCTACACCCATAGTGCCTGTATTAGGCAAGGCTCATAAGGCAAACCCACATCCATTTGTATCACAAAGGATGAGGAAGTAAGAATGATGCTACTCAACACCGGAAGTCTAGACCTCAGGATGCATGCACTCAAAACCCTACTTAGCATTATGGACATCGATATCTGTGCAGTAACATAAACCTGTTTCAGGTTTCACAGGAGCACACCAGCACTACCAAGTTATAGCTGTTACCATTCTTGTCGGCCCCAACACTTGAACAAGGGAGGGGGAGTATCAATATTCAATGCAGATTCCCATGCCTCCACATTGGTGGCAAAGTACAACATAGGTGTTAGGCCATTGAGTACAGAAGACGTAGTTGGGGACCTGGGGAAGAAACATGATAGCAGTCTGTCATTTGTCAACCACATGGCCAACGTGAATTGAAAGACATGTTATATAGCCCAGCTAATCATGAGGGATTCACATGTATGGCAGGGGAGGTCATTGTGCCTCTTTACTCATCCATCATCAGGCCTATAATTGCATACAATGCACCTTTTGGGATGTACCTAACCAGGCACCTACAGCAACTGGTACAGGACAACAGTACCTCATCAAGAGGATGCAATGGCTCAAACAGATGTCATATGCTGCCCAGGTAAAGGAAATCCAGCTGGACTCAGTGGCATACTGCCTGTTCAGAGGCAATCTGTGCATGCCATATACAGCCATGTCCTACCCAGCAGTAATGAACATGCTGCACCTCAGGTAATCAGAGTCCCATACAGCCACATGCTCAGGAGACCTGAACCTCAGCACTGACATACATGGACATGCTGGAGGGGCATATTCCTAACCAAGAGGCTCCCTTCACTCTGTAATGGACTCACACTACAGGTTAGGCAGAGTCCCTCATTGACTCTCTTCCATAGGAATCTGGATGAGTGGATGGAGATCATAGTTTTACCCCAGGTATCACTATTATATGTCACTGTTAGACAGAGGCAGAGTATACTAACGTCGGACAAGGGCATAGCAGCATAACTTGTAATTGGGTGGTAAAAGACAAACACATTCTACTAGGCTTATCAAAGCCCTAGGGCAAATAGCCTAGTATGAACCTATGAACATGTGTGTACTGCTATAGTACTTCTGCCATATGTTGCATGTGTGTGTGTTGTGGGGGATGCACAGGTAATGGCCAGATATTTCTGCACAGGCGACACGTCTGAAACACTCTGGGTGTTCATCCCTACATACTGGATGTGTGTTGCCATCCAACCCTGTGATGTGGACACACATTACTCAGCCTGGATATACATATCCCAACAACACCACAAGCACAGTACACTACCTTGCTATGTTTGCATGTAATTACACAGTTATTCACTAGTTATGACTGTGATGCTATCCATGCAGCCCATTGGGCCAGTGGAAGCCACAACACACACTGCCAGCCCCTTTGCATATGCTTACCACAGACATCCCACATACTGCATGTACTGTGCACACACATATCTAACCCAGAACATCTGCACACCACTTATTAATCCTGTCCAGTGGACTACAGATACAGGCACATTGTATAACAATAGCAGGAGGCTACTGCAGCAGAGGGCAGATTCACATGAAGGCAAGGCATCTGTGGTCATCAGTGTTAAGATGCTTCACATTCACCAAATGCACAGATATTGGCAACATTGTTGCAGACAGTTTAAGTGCAGGTACCCCCCCATTCTCCTACACATGTGGTATTAGTTATCCCAGATGACTGTAACCTCCCTATCCTCTCACATGTCCAGGTGAGGGCCACCCTCAACATTGCAGAACACATAGCATCACTGTTACGAAATGGTATCCCTGGATGTGTGCTACGTTCACCCCTGGAGGACATAGCACCACATGACAGACTGATATTAATCCCTGGCCATATTACGGGATATGTACCTGAACAGTGCCATTCATACACAGTGGTCCCACACCAATGAGGAGTAACCTCTACTGACCCTGGTAACTACTGCATCATATGCACAACTGGCCTTGTGTTCTAAGCTATGGAAGTTTTAAGTATGGGCAACATGTACAGCAATATTACATATGTATATATTTCAGGACTATGTACACACAACCTATCTCATGGACATACCTATAGATAGTGAACTATGATACATTTGGAGGTGTCACAGTAAACACAGTATTAACCTGCTACTTTGCATTACCTGTGTTTGTGGCAGCTGTTGCTGTGTCAGTGGTGCTGCTTGCTGCTTGCTGTTTTCTGCTGCTGCTGGTTTTGCTGCTGGCAGTCTGTATATTTTCTTATTTCTGTCTCTCTCTCTCTCTTTCTCATTAGGTTTGTGCAATGACTGTATTGCATGTGTGGAGTGTGGGTACTGAATGCTTTTGTAGGTATCAGCATAGGCCTATGTGATGGCCTCTGCACCAATTGTAAGGCAGCATTGGCTAATTGCATACAGCCAGTTGTGTACTGATTGCATGTCTCACTGTGATTTCAGGACAGTGCTATAAAAAGGTATGTGAGATAGGCATTGCCCTTTCAGATTGTAAGGGCGTGGACCATGCTGGTATGCTGTTGGAAAATGTTCTGTGAGTGTGAAGGTTAGTACATCTCTCATGCTTCATGCTGTGTTGTGAATTCAGGTTGCTGCATTTCTCCCACCTGTTCCCTGTAGTGAGTGTGTATGCATACTGACGCCTACAACTATATTTCATATGTATTGCTATATATACATATGTGCACATATACATACTTTCATATATGTACATTAGCTGACAATATTGGGTACAAGCTAACAATTAGCAGGGCTGTTTCTGTTAACACACACTAGTATGGGAATCCAGTAATTGGGACAGTGAAAGTCTGTCTGACATGCTTTGGGTAGTACACATACTATATTGCCTTTATCTTCATTCCTACTATTACATGTTCCACTTATTTAGCACTATATTCCTGTATGAGAGTCATGTCTTGCTGGTAGGTCATACAGACTAGTGTTACAATGGTCTTGTGGTAGGGCCTACTAGTATGCTTGTATTTTGCTTTCAAATTGAGTACAGGGTCTATCAATCAAAGTGCTGGAGGCACCTTCCAGCAGTAAAGGGGTTAGTAGGTCTCACAGGAGTCAGGCTGTGTTGCAGATTCTGGCTGCTGCATTTATCTTCACTGTTTCCTGTAGTGAGTGTGTATGGATACTGACACCTACAACTATATTTCATATGTATTAATGTATATTTATATGTATGTATGTGTACATATACATACCTTCATATATGTACATTACCTTACATTATTATGTACAAGCTGACAATTAGCAGGGCTGTTTCTGTTAACACTGAACTAGTGTGGGAATCCAGTAATTCAGCCATTAAAACTCTACCTGAAATGCTTTGGGTAGTACACCTCCTATATTGCCTTTATATTGATCCCTACTATTACATGTTATATTTATTTTAGCACAATGTTCTCATATGGCAGTCATGGCTTAGTGGTAGGTCATACAGACTAATGTTACCAAGGTCCTGGGTTTGAGACTGGCAGTGGGAATTTATTTTTCTTTCCAAACCTTCGAAATGAGTACATGACCTGTCAATCAAAGTGTTGAAGCCACCTTTAAGCAGTTAAAAGGGTTAGTGGGTCACAGAGGGGTCAGGCTGTGTTGCAGATTCTGGCTGCTGCATTTATCTTCACTGTCTCCTGTAGTGAGTGTGTATAGATACTGACACCTACGACTATATTTCATATGTATTACTATATATTTGTATATATGTATGTGTACATATACATACCTTCTTATGTGTACATTACCTTACATTATTATGTACAAGCTAACAATTAGCAGGGCTGTTTCTGTTAACACTGAACTAGTGTGGGAATCCAGTAATTCAGCCATTAAAACTCTACCTGGAATGCTTTGGGTAGTACACCTCCTATATTGCCTTTAGATTGATTCCTACTATTACATGTTATATTTATTTTAGCACTATGTTTTTGTATGGCAGTCATGGCTTAGTGGTAGGTCATACAGACTAATGTTACCAAGGCCCTTGGTTCGAGACTGGCAGTGGGAATTTATTTTTCTTTCCAGGTTTTAAAAATGAGTACAGGACCTGTCAATCAAAGTGCCATAAAGGCACTTTTAAGCACTTCAAACCAGGTCTGCGCTCGTTTGCGCGGAGCTCACGCATGCGCACTGGCAGTTAGCTTGTGGGAGCGCCGCGCAAATGGTGTGCACTGGGATACACCTTAATTGGCTGGTGACACACATGTTAAGCTGAGCACAGCTAGTTGCACACAGTTTGAGCCTGTTAAACCAGTGCTTAGCTACGGGCAAGCAATTTGCAGCTTTTTAAACACTACTCCGCTACAAGCACTCTGTCTCACTGCAGCTTAGCTATCAGTACATTTCTAAATATTTTTATTATTGTGTTACTTCAAAATATATGCTCCATTTCATTCCATTTTACAAAAGGGTATACTTTTACATTTGTACAATACTGTCAGGGGCCTTTTTACTGCTTATTTACAAAAAAAAAAAAGGTTGTTGCGTGGGCTTGAACCCTGCCTGCCTACTCTTAAGCTGGCAACTCTACCGCTAAGCTATTTCTTCTTGACTTACTTTGCATATTTAGTTTTCATATCCTTCTCCACTGCCTGCTAACTGCAATTGCGCTAGTAGCACACCAAGACACGGCCACACAGTAGCACACATTTACGGGGTTTAAAAAAAATAAAACAGTTTTTATTTTCATTTTATAGCCTCTGTTCACTTTGTACACTGATGGACTGTGGGGGAATGTGTTGTGTAGTGTGTTTATTTACATTTCCATGGCCTCTCTCGTGGCTGTTTACTTTCAGCCATTCTACACTGCCGGGGGCTTAGCCTACGGACACGCCCCCTACTCTCTTACACGGACCATGTAAGAGTTACAGTGTGATTCAGCATGCCTCATGCACCTCATGCATATGCATGACACGCTGACATCACACCATTTAACTGCAGCCTCAGTGTAAGAGTTATAACTCTTACACGGAGGCTTCCTGAATCTGGCCCATTGTCTCTTATATTTAATTCAACAGTTTGTCAGCAGTATACGGTAGTCTAACCACGTTCAATGTGCAGCAAGTCAAAAAAGTTCGAGAAAATCACTCACAACGTCACCAAAGTCCAATACGCAGCAAATCAAAAAGCAGTTCGAACAAAATCACTCACAACGTATCCAAAGCATAAAGAAATATTTAATCCATGGAAAAATAGTAAGCGCTTTCGTGTAGGGTTACCTACGCTTCCTCAGACATAAAAACTTTCAAAAACTCTCCCACTTTTAAATCCAACAAGGCGGGAAGAGTACTCTAATTAAACAATCATTCAATCAATAAGAGTCATCTGCTGTTCAAATTACAGAATAGTGACAACTGTTGCTAACACTGTGTAAACAGCATCCTGAATGTAAACAGAACTCATTCATGACTTATGATAAACATGAATCTTATTACATAAAGCATACTCTTAATCATCGCGCTAATAAAACATTTCCAAAAAATATTAAATACCAAAACAATCATAAATATGTAAGTTCCATCAATAACAAACGTTAAAATATATATAAACCATGTAGAAGGCATCAACGATAAAGTTATAACATTGACATTTCTGAATGCATCTATTTATATCTTGCATTCATAAAAACAAACTCTACACCAATAAATAACTGTGAAGCAACGTATGTATAATAAGGAAATAGTCCCTAAATGATAAGATTGCTGGTTGTATTACGTATAAAAAATCTGCATTCAGCAAAAATATTCATGCTAATGACCAAAATGTTCAAAAATGCCGTAACTGACATAAAATCATGTGGCATGTAATCACAGTAACTATCATTTTTAACTTACTGTGTCGTAACTCTGGTGGTAGGATACACTTTACAAAATGGTTAGGATGATAAACTCCTTACTAAAAAATGTAAATAGAAGTAAAGCCTTGCCATTAGTAATATTTTACATGAGATCACGTCAATACGCAAGCTAACGTGCATGCTGTAGTTCATTCAATCAGAGTGAGACGCCCATCCCAGTGGCGCCGCCCAGAGCTCCCCGTCATGACGAGGAGCTCCGAAACTACGGCGATATACATCTAATAGTTAATCAGACAGTGCTTATTAATAAAATAAAACATTGTGACTGTTTACTTTCAGCCATTCTACACTGCCGGGGGCGTGTCCGCATGCAGGGCTTAGCCTACGGACACGCCCCCTACTCTCTTACACGGACCGTGTAAGAGTTACAGTGTGATTCAGCATGCCTCATGCACCTCATGCATATGCATGACACGCTGACATCACACCGTTTAACTGCAGCCTCAGTGTAAGAGTTGTAACTCTTACACGGAGGCTTCCTGAATCTGGCCCATTGTCTCTTATAGTTAATTCAACAGTTGCAAAGAGTTAATGAAACAATTCTAAGTCATAAATTAAATTCTGTGATTGCAAAAGAATAAATTAATCAAGTAAAATTAAAACAGACACAGCTCATAACTGATAAAATATTTTCACAGAATGGTCTGCAAAAGAAAAAGTTGTTAAATACATTCAGGTTTGGTAGTAATACATGTTTTCATTGTATTAACTATGTAAAATTGCATTTTGACTTGTATCAAAAAAGACTAAAGGTTTTGTTTCTTAATGTGTTTTTTATATAGAATGGTTTGAGTATGTTTAAAAACAGAGGGAATTGTTAGATATTATGAATATAAGGCTGAAATTAATTCTGTTGTAAATATGCTGAAAGAAAAAGTTTGCTTGAATATATGTATAGAGTTTACAATGTGCATTCATACTATATGTATAACAGATAGGCTTCTCTTCACAGCATCAGAAAATGCCTAACAAAGCAATACTGGAAAACAAGCATTACATGATTTTCTCATGTTTGTAGAACAAATATCTATTAACAGACATCCTTTTTTATAAATTCAGCCATACATGATGTTCTTCCAGTAGGAACAGCTTATACAGATGTTTCCTTTCAGGATTGCATCCTCACATCAGCAAAAGTGCTTAAATCACAAAAGGACAATAGAAAAGTCTAAAAACAGACATTATGTGACTTCCCATAGAAGGCCAGAAAAATATACAAAGAGGAAATAACAATCTCTTGTGTGCGTGACTAGCTCTGTATATAGCTATTGTAGTAATTCAGTTATGTGAGAGAAGGACAGAGAGAGGTATTTTGTAGAAGTCATCATTCATATCTGTAATGAAGGAAAACTTTGTAAATATATGCTACAAATCTGACAGACTACATGTGGTTTGTTATAAAGTAAGTTATCTGTAACTGTGCTTATAGCTGCAAAATATATTTCTTTATCAGTGTGCAATTTGAAAGGCTTGGTGCTTTAAACAGACTACAGATGGAGTCATGCAGAGCTACATGTCTCTGATTCAGCAGTAAACAGCACAGCAAGACTGTGTGTCTTAAGAAGACTTCAAATCCATCACAGCAAGCAAGTAAGCAGTAAGCAGAGCCATATAATTTTTCAATCAGAAACAATTATTTTTTTAACTCTGTTATGGAGTTGTTTGATTCTGTAAGGGAGCTAGGTGTTTTGTATTTTTGGTAGAGCTTCCATGATTTATAGTGGGTATGCATGAGGGTTATTGTTTCTTTAGAAAGCCAGGGGGCAGTTTTGGATTTCTCTCTTTTAGTTCTAGGTGGAGCTAAGCTATTAAGTATGTTAATGAATGAAGTATTAAAGTAAGTCACAGCATGGTCTAGTGGAAGAGTTTTTAGAGGGTTCCAGTTCATTTGTTTCAAGCAGTCAGAGAAGGATTCATGTGTAAAATATGTGAGGTTACAGGTTAAGATATAATTATGTTGTAGGTGAAGGGAGGAAGGTGAGTGGCGTATGAAGGTGGGGAGGTGATCCCTAAGGGAATCTGGCAGGGTGCCATTATCACAGATATTGTTGGGATGGGAAACTACTATCCAGTCTAGGATGCTGCCAAATGAGTTATATTTGTTAGGTCTAGTAGGAAAATTTATTAATTGGGAGAAATTGTAAAGGTTTATGCTCTGGGAGTTGTTGCCTGAGTGAATAGAAGTCCAGTTGATGTTAACATCCCCAAGTATGATTGTTTCATTACTTATAGTAGATGAAAACTAAGAGAGGATATCTTCAAGTATGGGGATGCTCTATTCAAAGTCTTAAAACTATGATACTGCCCACCTCTAAGAACTAGACTCTGTTTTAAGGAATAACCTTACCCCTTAAGACGTTACTCACCTGACCTTAATTGAAAACTGCAATAGGAGAAAAACCCTTCACAGGCATTGTACCTGCTGTTTGGAGCCATCTACCTAAAGAAATAGGATCACTGATAACACTACATTAATGTAAAAAAAATTCACTATGTAAGTAACTTGAGATAAATAGGAGTTGCTTGCAATCTGCGTAGTCCTAGTAGTTGCAGGTTGAAGTCACTTTAGAAGTTATCTTACATTTCATTGTGTAAAGCATGATTTAATTTAAATTGGTTGTAAATATCTTTATATTTTTGGGAGGAAAATATGGACTGCAAGTACTACAATGGTTATAATAAACAAACTAGTTAGGATGATTTCTGAGGTATTTTTATTGTTGTGACCTATCAGTTTTATAAAGATTTTTTGAGAGGTAACATTGTACTCTGCCTTGTTTAACATCACAGTGCTAAGTCAGTGATGTGTCTAATTAGGTATGTTTCTGTTATACATAAAAAGGAAAGTGACTGTATTGGAAAATCTTTTTAACTAGTTTCCCATGTTTGCACTTATTTAATATGGATGTCTTCTTAAAGATATGAAAAAGGAAATTAATCTGCACTTAGAAAAAAACAATATTTGTAGCTCAACATGAATGGAAATAGATTTATAATACTAAGAGAAGAAATATATCATGCTTAACTGGACCATTTTGTTTACCTAGTTATCAAATCAAAATAAATAAATATGTTTCTTCTTACTGGGATGGAGTCACTCTATTAGAATATACCAGTTCAGTGACTATTACTGCTGGAATAATTCATTATTTAGATTTCAGACCAATGTTTTTTCTCTTTTTGTTTTCAATTGGAGCAGGCTAGATCATGAGACAATTTGGGCCTTTAAGAACTGTTTTGTTGTGTAAATATTTAAAACTCAAATCTTTATTCCTTAAATCAGTTAGAGTACCTCACATAGTTGTTCATATTATGAAGTATTGATTTTACTATTTTTCGAATACTGGAACAAATGGTGGCGTTGAATTATAAACTGATATTTTTATTCAATTTGCAGTTATGCTGATTTAACAAAGCTCTGAATCTTTATTTCATGTCCTATATATTTGATTCTGTAGTAGTATATAAAGGTAACAGTTTTAAATTCCAGACTCAAAATTCTGGGAATGAACAGGTGATGACTGGGACTTAATATACTGAGTCCGAGATCACTACGTATCATAGTATTCTTTGTTCTTGGAGGTATGGTGATCTCAGTGTTAATATCAAGCCGCTGGAGTAGCAGGGATAAAGCAAGCCACTTTAAAGGAGAGCAGCAAATGTGTCAGCATTCACTGTTCACGGTTACTTTTTTTTGTGGGGGGAATTCCAGGATTCAAAGTTACAAGTCTTGTAATTACGATAAAAAGCCAATATATGAATGCTAAAATAGAGAGTTGTGTTTAGATTGTTAAATTAGGAAGTATTTAAACAGTGTATGTGAATTTTGAGGTTTGTAAAACAGTATTTTTTATTTCATTGTCATTTCAGCATTTGTTTATATCTCAGTTAAGAATATTAGATATATGTGGCTATTGCAATGTTATTTGATACTGTCACATGAGAATTGCAAGACATACATTCATTTTATGACAATATTTAGTATTATGTGATGGAGTAACAATTTACTGAACACTGGGGTAATGTACTAAATGCCATGCAACACTGTTTTATTAATTAATTTATTTATTCGTTTGACGTTTGGTAACCAGGAAAGTCCATTGGGGTAAGAAATCCATTTTTAGCAGAGGCCCGGGGAGAAAAACTCCACTATAAAAATTAAAATATAGCAATATAAAAATATATCAAAATAAAAGATGTGAAAAAAATGACATTTAGCATAAAATTAATAACAAGAGCAAAAAAAAAAAAAAAGCCAGTGTACAGGTGAAACCAGAAAAAAAGATGAATGTCTACATTTATACACGAGAAGCATTATAAGCATAATTGACATGTAGGGATTTTAAAAACAATATTAACTGTCTTCCCCACTATTAAAAAGCAGGTATATGGAAGAAGCAAAAAAGCCATATACCAACATTTATGCAAGAGAGACTTTACAAGCAAATCAAGCATGCATTTATTATACAAAGAACGTTGACAAGTGTAGCTGCAGAGATGCATTTTACAGAGGAAAGTTCAATAGGAAATGGCAGATAATATATTTATGAGAGGCACAGTTACACCATGATGGAGTTACAAAATAAAAGTTTTAATAGTAAACAGAAACCGTGTAGTTGGTAAGGTTATATAAATGAAATAATGGAATACGCACATTTAATAATTTCTAATGGTAGAAAGAAAAGGTTAAGAGTTAGTGATAACTGTTGTAAGGACAAGCAGAGAAAGAAAAAATAAAAGTGAGATCTGGGATTTTAACAAATAAAAAATAAGAGTGAGATCTGGGATTTTAACAAATAAAAAATAAGAGTGAGATCTGGGATTTTAACAAATAAAAAATAAGAGTGAGATCTGGGATTTTAACAAAGAAAAAATAAGAGTGAGATCTGGGATTTTAACAAAGAAAAATAAGAGTGAGATCTGAGATTTTAACAAAGAAAATATAAGAGTGAGATCTGGGATTTTAACAAAGAAAAATAAGAGTGAGATCTGGGATTTTAACAAAGAAAAATAAGAGTGAGATCTGGGATTTTAACAAATATAAAATAAGAGTGAGATCTGGGATTTTAACAAATAAAAAATAAGAGTGAGATCTGGGATTTTAACAAAGAAAAAATAAGAGTGAGATCTGGGATTTTAACAAAGAAAAAATAAGAGTGAGATCTGGGATTTTAACAAAGAAAAAATAAGAGTGAGATCTGGGATTTTAACAAAGAAAAAATAAGAGTGAGATCTGGGATTTTAACAAATAAAAAATAAGAGTGAGATCTGGGATTTTAACAAAGAAAAAATAAGAGTGAGATCTGGGATTTTAACAAAGAAAAATAAGAGTGAGATCTGGGATTTTAACAAAGAAAAATAAGAGTGAGATCTGAGATTTTAACAAAGAAAATATAAGAGTGAGATCTGGGATTTTAACAAAGAAAAAATAAGAGTGAGATCTGGGATTTTAACAAAGAAAAAATAAGAGTGAGATCTGGGATTTTAACAAAGAAAAAATAAGAGTGAGATCTGGGATTTTAACAAATATAAAATAAGAGTGAGATCTGGGATTTTAACAAATAAAAAATAAGAGTGAGATCTGGGATTTTAACAAAGAAAAAATAAGAGTGAGATCTGGGATTTTAACAAAGAAAAAATAAGAGTGAGATCTGGGATTTTAACAAATAAAAAATAAGAGTGAGATCTGGGATTTTAACAAAGAAAAAATAAGAGTGAGATCTGGGATTTTAACAAAGAAAAAATAAGAGTGAGATCTGGGATTTTAACAAATAAAAACTAAGAGTGAGATCTGGGATTTTAACAAAGGGTGTTACATGAATTTGAAAGTAGGAGTGTTGCTTTGTAGAACTGAGTTTAAGACATGACAGGTTTTAGGTTTATTTATAATTTTGTGAGCTATTGTTAGTTGAAGATAGTTTAGACGATGTGGGAATTCAAGCCAGTTAAGGACAGTAAGAGCAGTGCAGTGGTGTTTATAGTAAGATGCACCTATAGCAAATTTAGCAATTTTATTGTAGCAGGATTCAAGCTCACTTGTTAGTGTAATCTGAAGGTTGGTTTGAATGGGGGCACCATATAACAGAGACGGGAGCAGGTAAGCTGTGGCCAGTGTTGCTTCGGTGGCTGTATCTAGAATATTTTTGTGCCGACAGAGCATTCCCACTTTGCAGTGCATTTTCTTGATAGCATTGTGTATTTGTAGATCAAAGGTAAGTTTATTGTCTATTGTTACACCAAATAATTTGACAAGTGAAACCACTTCAATTTCAATATTATTTAGCGAATATATCTTAAAGTCAGTTGAGAGTGTCTTAGGTGTGAAAAGGATGAGCTTTGTTTTACTGGGGTTGAGCAACAGTTGTGCGCTGCTGAGCCAAGTTTCAGTAGAGAAGAAAGCAGTTTGGGTTATTTGTCTAAGGTGTGCTATGTTATTAGAGGAAGAGATGAGTGTAGACTTATCGGCATATTGGATTAAGGAGCTTTGATGGGAGGCAGTGTGAAGGTTCTTTATGAAGGTATTGAGAAGGAGGGGTCTGAGAATGGCCCCTTGTGGCTCACCTGCTTCGTTAGTTAAATATTGCGAGAGACAGCCTTGCCATTTACACATTGTTGTCTGTCAGATAAATAGCTGGTAAACCACTGTAGAGAGGGTGGAGAAAAATTTAGAGAAGAAAGTTGCTGTAAGAGTTAGGGGTTGTGAGACTATCAAAAGCCTTAGAAAGATGAAGAAGTATTACTGAGGTTATTTGGCCGAAGTTTCTTGCTTTGTTAACTGTATTCATAAAGGAAATTAATGCAGTTGTACTGTGTCCTGGCCTGAAGCAATGTTGGGTGGGTGTAAGTAATTTGTTGTGGATAAGGTTGTGAAAGAGTTGTTTATGTACACATTTTTGTAACAGTTTGGATAGATAAGATAGGATGACAATGGGTCAGTAATCAGTTAATTCATTAGATTTCCCTGCTTTGTGTAAGGGGGTTATGACTGATCTCTTCCAGAGGGAGGGGATATTGCATTCTATGATGGATCTTTTAATGAGAATAATAACAGGGTATGCCATAGCATCAGCAGCAAGTTTCAAGTATTCAAAAGGAAGGCTGTCAGTGGAAAAAGAACAAGGTTTTAATTTGTGTAGTAGTTTACATATGTAGTTTGTTGGTACTGGTTGCAGAGAAAGGAATGGTAGGTGAGAGTCTGTTGTAGAAATATTTTTGAGATGAAAGGAAGAAATTGCGGTGTGTTTGAAGGATGTTTAAGAAGGAGGTGGGTAGAGATTAATTGTGGAGTTAGGCTTGATGGGCTTACTAGGATCATTGACTAATCAAACTATACTTTAATAAAATAGGTATAAAACATGTCTGTTATTTGGGATGGAGTTTTATCTGTGGCTGGAGATGGGTTTTGCTTGGACTCTAGGCTGAGGATGAGATGGTATTCCAAAACTTTTTTAGGTTGTTTTTGGTCGGTTAATTGTTCTGAGAAGAAGTGCTTCTTATCATAATTTACCAGTTTTTTTTTTTTTTGCTTGGTTGCCTATAGTCTATAGTTTTGTATATTCATATAATTTTTGTTGTTTTACATTCCCTCCAAGCTTTATCTCTTATTACTAATATTTTTTTTGTGGACTTAGTTATCCAGGGTGCATCTTTGTCTTTTGTTCTTTTTGTTCAAAGTTGAGCTAAGCTATTGAGTGTGTCAAGAAATAATTTGTTAAAGTGGATGACAGCATCATCTAAGGGTAACATTTTTAGTATGGGCCAGTTTAAGGATTTTAGTATGGTTATAAAAAGTTGCTTATTAAAGCTAGATAAACTGCTGAATGTTTTTGAATTGTGGTTTTTGGCTGATTAGGTGGTTGTCCTATAGGTATATGTGAGTAGGTGGTCACTTAAAATATATGGGAGAGTACCAGATTTAGAATATTTAAAGGGATCTAAGACCAAGATCCAGTCCAGGATAGAGCTGGGTTGCTGCTTTTCTGAATTCTAGTTGGTGTTGTAATGAGTTATGTATGTCCATAAAGATGTATACTATTTACTGAGAAGTCAGAGATTCAGTCTTGCCAATTAACATTAATGTTACCCATGATGATTGTTTTGTTGGCCAGGGGGAATATACAAGACAGTAATACATAGTTGTTTAGTTTTATTAATTTTTAAGAAGGCTATGAGAATTTCAGCATTACTGAATATAGGAATGGGCTAAGGAAGTATGGTGCATGAGTTGGGATAAATTAACGCTATCCCTCCTGCTTTTTTTTTTGAGTTCTATTATCTCTTATTATTTTAAAATCTGTTGGGAGCAGTTCAGTGTCATGGATGTGTGGCTTTATCCATGTTTCTCTGACTGCAGGTATGCCTGAGGGGTTTCACTTTATTATCTTAAAATACTGAAATATCAAACTTCAGTATTTCTAAACTATAAAGCCAAATGTTCTAAATGCCGAAACCTCAAAAGCATGAAATTCAAAATCGCGAACGTAAACACACCATACACCACACAACACATACGCCATCCTTCCAACACTACAACAGACAAACAAAACACACACAAACACAAAAACACAAATAAACAAACCTACCATACAAATAAGCAGGGGGGCAAGCCCCCCTGCTCTCCCATACTAACTCCAAGGTTGAACCAAACAGAAAAAGACAGTAAACTCACCACTACACACTCTGCAGTCCCCTTGCACACACACACATCACATATATACAAACACCACCACTTTCAGCAGTTAAACACTCATACTTTCACCTACCTACCCTGACCCACACCTAAAACTTCCAAATACACTGACATATACTCCAATACCCACCCAAAACCATTTAAAAAATGATTCAATTACCTTAATCTCCAGCCACATCCACACACCAAACCGTACATCAGGCACAGACTACATCCCACGTCACGTACCACAACACCATAACCGCAACTTCAACATTTTCAGATTCACGGTTATGCAGTTTTGGTATTTAGAAGATTCGACTTTATGGTCTCGAAATACTGAAATTCGATATTTCAGTATTTCGAGATTATGAAGTGAAGCCGTCTGAGGACCATTGTGATAACCATGCATGGAACTCTGTTATTTTGTTTCAAATACTCCATAGATTTAGAGTAACCAGAAGTAGAGTTTTAGGGGGAGGAGTTTGAAAAGAGATGGAAGTAGAAGTGGACCTGGGTTGGAGTGGATGTCCCCACATTGGGTTAAGTCAGAGTAGTGGGAGAAATAGTGGCTAAGGTGAGTAGGTTTTATTTGTTTTAGTTTTGAGAGAAGCAATAGTTTATGTTTAGGACAGACTTGTTGAATTTTATATTTAGTAAATAGTATGATATGTGATAAATAGGCTGACTGATATGCTAGAGAAGATATCTGTTTGCTTTTCAAAGATTGTGTTAGATGTAGTTGATTTTTCTATTATAATGATTTTTGGGGGGATTTGATTGAAGTGGAATGTGTGAGAAGTAAGAGAGGTAGAGTAAGGAATAGGAGGAGGAGTGCGGCAGGTTTAGGATATACCATTTTGAGGAAACGTTGCAGTAGTGAGGGATAAGGAGAAGAAAAGATCTGGTAAGAGATTGAATTAGTGTAAATGGGATGTAGTATGAGAATGAGTTAGAATAGAGGGAAAGGGGCAGGAAATGTTAGAGATTTAATGCAGGCTATATGTTATTGGGTAGAATGTTACAAGGGGCAGGGAAGGGTTAGAGAAAGATCTGAGGCATTATGTGATTGGATGGAGTGTTGAAAGGGGAGGAGATTAGGTAAGTATAAATGTAATTGAAGTGGGTGTGGGTGGGAAAGGGGAACCCAATCAGAGCTGCATGCAAAAAACAATCAGTAAGTTAAAGGCAACTTGAGCAAGAGCTGAGTTTTGTAAAGAGCAGTGGAAATAATTTAAGGAAAAAATAATCAGAAGCTAGGGACTTTACTGCTGCAATTTATTTAAATTCAACTGAAAAGTAAGCAGACAATTGTTTAGAACATAAATAAGAGAGAGAAAATAGCAAAAGTGAGGATAGTAGTATTAAAAAAACTAATTAGATATAATGGAGCTGAATTAAGTACTAGTATGCAGGGTGAAACAAAATAGACTTAGCTGGGACTAAAACATAAACTAAAATAATAGGAGAACTGCTGAACTACTTAAATTATGGGTGGGGTGTAAGAAAGAAATTAAAAAGACTTATTGCAGTGAGAATTAGCAAAAGGATTACAGCACTCATTGAATTTATAGTTTAAATTAAAATATTGTTAATAATATTTCTTAGTATGAGAGATAGTGGGATAAATTGAAGAAGTAATGGAGTTTTGGTTACTTAGATATTTCTTAAGATTGAGAGACATCATGGTTGCTCTTACGGTCGAACACTGAAAGAAGGTTGGATTTTTGTTTTAGTGGATGGAAGGATGATGAAAGGTTGAAGCAGATGACAGTTTAAGTCAATCATGCTACATTAATGTCAAAGTCAAATAGATTAAAGATAGAACTTGATGTTAAAATTTAATATGCAACACTCACTGTGATTTAGTATGATACAGGTATTTCCAATGTACATTGCATTACTCTGGTGGATGGAGTTAGATATCTGATGGATGGAATCATGGGTATAACATGGGCTGCACTATGGATGGAAGCAAGAGACCTAAGATATGTATTTGTGTAGTGAACTGGAAGTCCTCACCTATGAAAGTATTATTAGATTATGTATATTGAAATATGGTAAGCTGGAGCAGAGCTTGTCATGGATGCTTTTATCTCTACTACATGAACTGAGTAATATAAGTAACTAAAACATTAGCATTATACTGCAACATCACTCAAAAAGGAGGCAGTGATGGTTAATGGAAAAGCTTTGGCAAAGACTAAATAATAAAGAAGGGAGTGAGAGAGGAGGCATGGGTGTATTTTTCAGCATTATATTGTATTGGGGAATACTTTGGCATGCTTGCCTGCATGATGACTAAGGGATTTCAAGGAAGTTGGTTGGAGGCACCAGATAACAGAAATCTGTAATTCAAGAAACAATTAATATGAAGACTTATCAAGTTAGATTTTTATGGGAAAATAATCCAAATAAACTAAACTACCGAACAATGAATAGAGTAAGTACAAGAACAATAAGAAGTATTCAGATGATCGAATATTGTTGTAATTATCTTTTTTACAGAAGCCCTTGTATATACATTACTTATACAGTTGTAAGAGTTTGCCTTCAAAGTTCTGGTTGGTGTTACCCAGTTACAAACCTAACCATGGTGAGCAAAAGCTTTTTTAGCTTTGTGACAGTTCCCAAAATATCTCCTCCACCTAATAGTAATATCAGACTATTGCAAAAATTGGTGAATCATTTTACTACATTTATTTCAGATATATTTATAAGAGATGGTGGAACCTTGGTTGTTCAATCATTTTTCCTTAGTAGAATTAGTGAGGAATCTTCGCTTCAAATGAGCAATTATGTAAAGCAGAATGCCACTACTCCTGTAAACAGGTGACAAATCAGTGAGCTACTAAATTCAAACAGTAAAGAGGAATGAAATTGTGCTGATGATGTAACAAACTCCAGTAGACTGCTTTTTCCACAAACTTACATTAAAACACAGAGCTTGCGATTGATCTGTTGTATAGACAAACTCCTTACCAACATGAACTTGCACCTCAGCCTTCCAAAGAATATCCCTAGCCCATCGGTTAACTTCTACTAAGAATTGTTCTCATTATTTTCATAAAAACACTATTGACTATCCAAACAGCTAGCAAGACAGTTATAACGCATTATGACAACTCATTTTATGCTCATCTTTCCTTCCTCTTTCTCATTTCCTACCTTAGAAGTCAAAGTGATATATACATAGTGGTCTGTCCAGTAATCATCACCCTCAGATCCTTTATTAACCATGTTATTTTCTTATTCATTCTTATTTTTAATTGTTACAGAGAAGGAGAAATGCCTAGATGGCAAACCCATTCTCCTGTTGACACACAACTTCCTGCATTCTAACAAGAACACATCTGTCTGCTCTGCCTTAAAATTCTAAACAGCTCTATTGCTGCAATATCTCTTCTTTTTGACTAGATACCTTTTTCCTCATCCAATGCCCACCTCCTTACCTCATTTCTCCCCATTGTGCTTCTTGTTAAATTTATTACCCACATTTTCAGTTCATGATTGAATAATTTTAGTCCATTTATTTATTTCCATTGCTATGCAATCCTTTTTTTGATTTTACATGCTATTAACTGCATTACTACGCATCTGTTCTTTGGATGATATGTTAAACTGAGGTCTCATCTGCTTGAGTCTCTGGTAGCTCATGTAGATGTAAATGATCCCATGGCACCAATTGAAAACAGTGGGAGGGCTTTATTTTATACACATATGTACAAATTACACAATTCTATTAACTTTTCCAGATATTCAAAGAAGAAGGCCTTTACATAAACTGATCATTCAAAGACACAAAAGGAAAAACATAATTCATAACCAATGTATCCCCCACTTCTTATTCCATAACAGTTCCAATAATACTTTCTATTATCCATCCTCTTCCATTTGCTATTATTTCCAGTCATCTGCATAAGATATGTACAAAGGAATATCAACCAGCTTATATAGTTTTAACCAACCTTCTTTAACCTTTAAAATAGCTGTCTGTAGAACTGCATTCATAACTAAGGCAAATGCTACTCAGAGGACAGTACCACTTTACTTCCCCATCTACCTTAATCATCTTATGAGACCAGCTATTTATAACCACTTTAACATATGATTTTCATATACCATTTTAATAATGCTCTGTTGAGCAAAAGCTGGATGTAAAACCAATCAACATGTTAAACCTGAAGTAAGAATTACTCTACTCAGTGTAGGTTCACTGACAGAACACAGCTTGTTGGTGGATGACATGATGGTAAGCAGGAGGCTGGGCATCCCATTTACCCAGGAGATAAGATGGAAGGACAGTGGGCAAAGCCACTTCACTTGGGATCCAAATTCTACTTCTCAGGATGACAGACAAGAAATGGTGGGGGAACTGTGGTGTAGGATAGGCTTCAGAAGACAGTGAGGGATGTCATCAGAATTAGTGACAGACTCATGTAAGAATATGGTGGTATTCATAATCTCAGCCTATGCCCCACTGCATATGTTGGAACAGTGAGAAAAAACATGCATTCGGATAGCAGTTGCAAGATCTGCTAGTTAAAGTAAGACAATATGAATTGGAGTTGATAATGGTGGACCTAAATTCACATATTGGCACAGACAGAAATGGATATGAGGACTGCCTGTGTCAACATGGGTGGAGCTACAGGAATAAAGAAGGATATGAGGACTGCCTGTGTCCACATGGATGGAGCTACAGGAATAAAGAAGGATATGAGGACTGCCTGTGTCAACATGGGTGGAGCTACAGGATTAAAGAAGGATATGAGGACTGCCTGTGTCCACATGGGTGGAGCTACAGGATTAAAGAAGGATATGAGGACTGCCTGTGTCCACATGGGTGGAGCTACAGGAATAAAAAGGATATGAGGACTGCCTGTGTCCACATGGGTGGAGCTACAGGAATAAAGAAGGAAAGGCCATTTTAGACTTCTGTCGGGCAAACGGCTTGATGGTGACCAACACATGGTTCAGCAAGCGAGACAGTCACAAGATCACATACATGAGGGCCAACATGTAACTCAGGTAAACTTTCTCCTAATAAGGAAAGGGCACTGGGGTAGAATCAGTAATTGCAAAGTCAGTATAAAGATAGATAGCTCACAGCATAAACCAGTGGATGCCACAAGCAGCTGTGAGCAATGGCAAAGATGTTTCTAAGGTCAACAGGGACTAGGCTGAAGACCTAGAAGTTGACTGGAGTGAAAGCACAAGATTGCAAGGAATTAATCAAGACTCTAGCACCTCTGGAAGAAATGGAAATAGGTGGATTTGAAGAAGAATGGCACTGCCTCAAAACAGCATATGTGAAAACACTAGAACAGATATGCATCTGAGTTAGATATGTAAATAAGGTACGTAAGGAAAGCTGGTAGTTGAATGCAGAAGTCCAGGAAGTCATCAAAAGAAAGGAATGAAGGAAAAAGTAGGAGACAGAAAAGACAGACCAGGCTAGGAAGGAATACTGGTGGGTTAACAAAGAGGGTAAGAGAGGAGTTGCAATAGCAAAGTACAAGGCATCATCCAGCTTATGGAAAGTGGCTCAGCAGATTGAACAAAGAAACTCTATCAGGTTGCAAGGCAAAGACAGAGAAACAAAAAAGATAAACACCCTTCATAAGGGATGCTAGCAACAACCTGTTCACCAGTCCGCAGAATATGAAAGGCAGATGGAAGGAGTACTCCAGCAACTTCTGAATGAAGAAAATATTTCAGAAGCTGTACTGCCCCAGACACAGCCTAAGATGAAAGAAGAGGAGGAGCCCACTCGAGAAGTAAGAACAGCACTAACAAAAATAAAGTCAGGAAAGCAGCAGGTTCAGATGAGGTCACAGCAGATATGATAAAGATGTTGGGTAAGATGGAGGAGAAATTGCTTCTGACGGTACTCGTAGCAGTTTGGAGAGAAGGACTTATCCCAGATGGCTGGAAAATAATCATACTAGTAACAGTGTTCAAGAACAAAGGGGACATTCAGAACTGTGGGCAGTACAGAGGTATCAAACTCCTGCTACACTGCTTGAAAGTTCTGGAGAGGGTGATTAATAAATGAATACGAAGATTAGTAGAAAGTAAGATGGGAGATGAGCAGTTCGGTTTCAGATTAAGATGCAGCAGAATTGACCTGATGTTTGCAGTTAGACAGATAACTGAGAAGAATCTAGAGATGAGGAAAGAGTCAAACTGACCATTCCTAGACTTGGAAAAAACATATTACAAGGTCCCAAGAGAAAAACACTGGTATAATTAGTACAAGCTATGTACAAGACTCTAATTACTCAGGTATGAACAGTGTTCGGTCTCACAGAGAAGTTCCCAGTGGGAGTGGGCGATGCGTTAGGGTTCATCTCTAAGCTCAGTGCTGTTCATACTGTTGGTAGACTATATTAGCAAACAGGTTCAAGGGGACAGATGAACAAAGTTGCTGTATGCAGATGATGTTGCATTATAGGCAGGCTTTAGGCAAAAACTTCAGCAAAGGATAGGGAATGAAATGCAAAACAGAAGGCACATGGGATGAAACCGAGTAAGGACAAGACAGTTGTAATGGAAGCATATGGGGGAAATCAGAATAAGCTGAGAAATGAGACACAGAAGGGAAATACTTGAACAGGTTAATAGCTTGGGTATTTGGGAGGGATGGTTGAGAAGAAGGGAAGTTTGAATGAAGAGGTCAGAGCTAGAATTAGAGGGGTTGCAGCCAAATGGCAGAGAGTGTCAGGGATCATAGGCTCACAAGGTCATAGGACGTTACTAGGCTAATGCCCCTAAGGTCCTTACAAGCCTGGCCAAGTTTTACCCTTACTCCACGATCAGCACCTATCAACCCTGCCCAAGAGTGACATAGGTGGAACACCTGGGGTGAATATACGGTTACCCATCCAGTCATCCAGATTGCATTTGAAGAGGGTCAATGAGGTGCTCTGCTTGACATGAAGTGGGGGTCTGTTCCAAAGGTGTAGTAATCTCTGGGAGACAAATCAGTCCCTCCAGCAGGTTCTACTAATGTCACATACCAGGTTAAGGTCATTAGAGCGAGTAACCTCGTGTACAATATGAGTTATGGATATGCAGCATTTCCAAGAAAGCAGGGTCAAAGATTGCCTTATATGCAAGGCAGAGGTTGCCTCTGAGTAGTCTGTATGAAACAAAATAAAGTGACATTGATTTCAGATGATCCTCATAGGACAGATGCTGGAGACTTTGAATTTTCCTTGTGAGGAACCTTTGTGGTCTCTCCAGTTGTTGCAGGTGCTTGGAAAGGTACATACCAAAAAGGACATTGTAGTCAATTATTGGCCTGATGAAGGAAGAGTACAGGGAGGTTATAACTTTTTTTTTCTGGAGGCAATGCCCTTACTTATGAGATGAGCAATATAGACTGTCCTTCTTACCACTGTGAAGACATGGTGATCAAAGGTAAGGTTGCTGTCAACCTTTGTGTCCAGGTCTCTCACCACTGAGTGCATACTTGGGGTGCTGTTATTGATGTGGTAGTTGGCAGGAACATCACTGTTACTGAAATGGATGATAATACATTTTTTTGGATTGAGTTTAAGGCCATGGCGTTGGCACCAGTTATTTGTTTGTGTAAGACCCTTTTGTAGGATGTTGACATTGATTGGAGATTCTATGACCACTGCCAATTTGCAGTCATCAGCAAACTTTGTCAGTCACAGACCTTTAGTTTTAATTTGCACTTAGAGAAATACATTCCAAACAGTAGAGGTCCCAGGATGGATCTCTGTGGAACACCACTGGTTACAGGTCTGCTGTTGGAAGTGGATTCCCCCTATTTTGACTATATGGGTTCTTCTAACAGTGAGCCAGTTAGTGAGCCATCTAATGATATCCAGGTTGATACCTTGTTGGGTGAGTTTGTCAATTATGCCTGAGTGGGGGATAGTGTCAAAAGACTTGGCTAAGTCTAGGTAGGCTATATGCACAGATTTCCCCTCATCGAGGGCCTTGGTGACTGTCTCAAAGAAGTCCACCAAGTTTAACAGGCATGATCTCCCTTTGACAAATCCAAATTGAGTAGAGTCAAGTGTTTGGAGGTTACCAATGTCTTTGTTTATGAGGTACATGATGATTCTCTCCATGGCCTTGCAGATAAGGCTAGTCAGGCTAATAGGCCTATAGTTCCCAGGGTCAGTAGAAGCACCACCTTTGAACAAGGGGATAATAGTGACCTTTTTCCATTCAGCTGGGATGAAGCCAGTGCTCAGACTATGATTGAAAAGAGTACCCATTGTCATTGCTAATTCTTGCTTCAGCCCATGTAAGATGCAGCCTGGGTTGTTATCAGGTCACATGGATGCTGTGTTTTTGACCTTAGAGAAGGCGTTCACGACCTGCTCTTTTAGATTTACAGGGTAGAGGACAGGTGGTAGGGATGTCTTGAATTAGTGTGGCTGGGAAAGGGAAGTGAAGTTTTCACAGAACCTGTTGGTTAATAGGTTAGCAATGTCCACAGGCTTGGTGTATGTGGTATTATTAACAAAACGTTTGGTACAAAACTGAGCCTTTCCTTTTAGGTTATGGATGTAACTAAAGAATGCCCTATAGGTAGGTAGGTACTAGGCTATCTGCCCGAGGGCATTTATAAGCCTAGCCAAAGTGTGTCGGCTTTCGCCACCCCATTGATATGGCTGTCCTTAGTTGAAGAAGGTAATTTGGATTTGTAGTTAGCTTTAGAGTACTTCACAAGGAGTCTTATTTGCTTGTTTAGGCTGAGGAGGGAGTGTTTCCAGTTTAGGGCTCACTCCCTCTTACTCTTAGACAGAAATTTCTTCCTCTTATTGTAAAGCCTGTTAATGGCAGTTGTCCACCAAACAGGTTTACTCTTCCTTGAGGAGCTTGTTTTGGTCCTATCAAGTGCGGCTGAGTCAATGCAGTTGTACAGGTGTTTGTATAAAGCATTTGAGTAGAACTCGGCATAGCTTCCAGTTCCATATGAGGGAGGAAGTGCAGTGAAACTATTTATACCATCCCGTAAGAGGTTATAATCTGCTTTGGCGTTTGGAGAAGTTTTTTAATTTAGTTTGTGCTATGGGGAGGGGAGTCAGGTGTGATAGTAACTTTGAATGAGACTGATTTATGGTCAGATCTCACAAGGGAAGACCTCACAATGGGGGTATGATAGAGATCCCCCATATTGGTAAGCACCAGATCCAGGATGTTTGCACTCCCTATGGGGTTACCAACTAGCTGGTCCAGGGCATTGGAGTTAACAAAGTTCAGGAACCTTTGGGCACGTGAGTTTCCACACGAGTAATTTCCCCAGTCAATGGATGGGTAGTTAAAGTCACCCAAAACCACAGTGTTTGGGTGTATCTTGATACACTGAAATAGATCCAAATAGGGAGAATGCGTATTCCTATTCATGGATGTGGTCCTGTAGCTGGCAATGACTTGAATAGGTGTCCTACCAAATGTTAATTGCACCTGAAGTATCTCCAGGGAATCATGCTATCTAACCAATCTGGAGGTGTATTTATCTTTAGTGAATATTGATACACCACCTCCTTTAGTTTTCACGCCTTCAGTTTTTGGTCTGAATATGTAGAAGGATGTGTAGCCCAATATGGCTGGGGTACACTCCCCAGCATTGAACCAGGTCTCCGTGACTGCACAAATGTCTATACCTTCCAAAGTGAGGACTACTTCCAGAGAATGCAGTTTCATATTAAGACTCCTAGCATTTAGCAGCAAACCTTGACGTTGTTCTTATATGGGTTTTTACATTGGGAATTTTGTCCTTGAGACACTGCCTAAAAATGGCACAATAGGGGTGGCAAGAGCCTTGGCCAGTAGCTGAAATCCCAGGGGTGACACATAAAGATCATCTCTGGCAAAGCATTGAGGGCTGTCGACCATGTCATCCCAGGCAGACAGATACTGTATCCCCTTGGAACGACACCACAAACTAAGCCAATTATTGAAGTCAATCATTTTCTGTTTCTGTTGAGGCATCATCCTAGGTGAAGGTAAAATGCTGCTTTAGGCTAGGTACATGCAGGTAGTGTTGTCACCTCACAGTATAACGCTGTCCGGTTCGATTCTCAGCAAGAGCATCTTTTGCGTGGAGACATGCATGAATGGGTGTACCTTCGTTGAAGGTTGTGCGTCAGGGCTGGTAACTCAGCACGTAAAAATCAACTACCAATCATTAGTGGACCAGAGTTCCGCTGTGTCGACTCCTAACCGGTAAAAAGCCAAAAGACACAACAACAACAACAACATGCATGACAGAAGAATGCCAAAGAAGCTGGAAAGTAAAGTGTACAAAACAGAGGTGAGACCAATACTACTGTATGGTACAGAAACCTGGGCACTAAAGGCAGAGCAGTTGAGGAAGCTAGAGGTGATGGAAATAAAGTGCGTGACACTGTGTAGGATGCACACTGTGGGACAAATGAATAAATGAAGACATCAGAGCAGAGGCCAAAGTATCTTCAATTGCAGAGACAATCAAAGAGAACAGATAACAGTGTTTTAGGCAGTAGTGTAAAAAATCAGAAGACAGTCTGGTAAAGAAGATTTGGGACAGACTGGAAAAAAAAATGGGAAAAGGGGGTTTGATAATGATGATGATTTAATAAGTCTTATACATGTATACATGTAGCACCTATACCATGCACTTGCAATATTTCTAACATCATCTTAATGATTAATTGTATCATTTGTCTTCTGTACATCACAAATAGCTATCTTACCATTATCCCCTCTTTAATATTATTAACAACTTTCTTAACAGATCTTAATATTCTTATATTCAATACCACATATGCTTTCACCTTGCACATTTGAAATTATTCTACCTATTCTTTTTTGCATAAGCCTCATAAAATGTTATAATCTACTAATCAAAGTTAAAAGTCTCCAATTCTGAATCTCATTTGTATCTCCTTTCTTATAAATCATTTTAATAACGCATTCACTTAATTTTTTATCGTTAAAAAATTTTCTCAGTTTGGCCATTCATACATCTTATAACAATCATTTTTTCATCTCACTTTTGTTTATAAAATTCATACCCTATCCCAGTTGGTACAGACACAGCCATCCCTCTAATCCACTGCAAAACTTCATTAAACTCTTTTAAAGCATTGTTTACAGATCTTTAAGTCACATTTTACATATTCAATTAACTATCTGCTTTCCTAGCCTTCCATTCATTTCCCTCTTGTAAAACTTTCTTCATAAATTCCTTAATAACTTATTTATTTATTTATTTATTTAAATTTGTTGACCGGGAGTGTCCGACTGGACGTAGGTCCATTTTCAGCAGAGGCCCGGGGAGAAAAGCTCCACAGTTAAAATAAACAGACAGTATATACATTGGATTACATAGTGAATAACAATTTACATAGCAATTACTTACAACATATTTACAGATGAAGAACATAGTACATCAGTAGACAACTAGAATCTTTATATGTGAAGTGCATACCAGACGTTAACAAATGTTACAAGAAGAAGAAGTTTGTGCTGTATAATAAGTACTGGCTTATGAGCATCTGAGCTTGCTATAATCAAGGTAGTTAGTGGAGTGGAAAGAAAGGTATTGGTTGGATGGGGTAGATGATATTAGAGTGGGAGTTGCAAGGGCATAGCCAGCATGTTTTTAGGTGCACTTTTAGTAAAGTTTTGAAGTGGGTGCATGATGGTATGGAGGTAATTGCAGGTGGGAGTGAGTTCCATAATTTGGCTATGGCACAAGAGAATAGTGCTTCACCAGCAGAGTTATTGGCTTTAGTGATCTGCAAGTGATTTTTGCTGCTGGATCTTAGTGGTCTGGTGGTGCGATAGGGTTGGAGTAGATTCTGGAGGGATGGGACATTTAGTGGATGGTTTACTAGTTTGTGGGCGAGTGAGAGTTGATACCACTGAAGGAGGTGAGGGAGTTCAAGACAGCCATAACATTTTTTGTTACACCCAAAATATTCCTCATATCACAAATGTTTTATATCTGTTTTAAAGTACATCATCTTCACTTCATTTATTAAATATATTTACCCAAAAAGGTGATACTTCCTCTCATCTTCCCCATGATAAACACTTTTGCTAATATAACATCAAATTTATTTTTTTCGTCTTTTTGCAATGTATTTCCTTTTTCCTTTAAACTTCTTTCATTTCCAGTTTTGCCTGTCATGTCATTATGTCTTCCCAATAAATCTGCATATCTTTCTTTTTACATTCAGCAAAGCCTCTGTTCTAACATTTTACATTTTCTTATATTTATCTTTAATACTGATCTATTTGTTTATAAAACTGACTGACAAATGATCCCTATATAAGGTTTCATTTCATTCTTCAACTGTTCATCCTTCAATACCTCTCCCATAAGCCTCTTGTTGCTATTCCCACTGTTCAGGCAAGCAGATATGAGATACAAAAAGACGAAGAAGCAACATATGACTTCGTTAGTCCATTTAATTTGCAAGAGCTGGTTACGACTGTGGGTAAGTGACCTACATGTGACTTTGGTGACAACTGACTCTAATAAGGGTCCAGTGCATGGACATAAATGCAAATTCCACTGGCATCCTATGAATATATCCCCAAAATTAGGGACATTGTGACAGAGGCAGGAATTATAAGACAGGTGAACTTAGTGCAGAACTCTCCTATTTGGTCTCGTCTAAAGCTTATAGATAAGTGGGTATTAGCGATATATTTCAGAAAGTTGAGTAGGTGATGGTCCTTATCTCACAAAAGCCCATAAGTAGCCAGAGCACAGTTTGACTAAGGTTGAGGGTGCAAAATACTGCACATCCATAGCAATTCCAATGGATTCTGATAATAAAGGAAGATCTCCAGGATCAATATGTCACAAGATGGGTTGCAAACTGGCTTAAGGACAGAACCCACAGGGTTAGAGTTGCTGGCGCTGTGTCAGACTCCAAGCCGGTCACAAGTGGTGTCCCACAGGGCTCGGTCCTTGGCCCCCTATTGTTTGGCATCTACTTCTCAGAAGTACAGGCCAACATGGGAGGACTTTGGCTGACAAAGTTTGCAGACGACTGCAAACTGGGCGCCATAGTGGAAAGTGCATCGGACACGGATATCCTTCAGAAGGGACTCACGGAAACAGATAGCTGGTGCCAGAGCCATGGCCTGAAGTTAAACGCCAAAAATGTATAGTCATACCCTTGGGAAAAACAAGGTAACCCCAAGCTACCATATAGGTGGCAATCCACTAAGCACAGAAGAGGTTATCAGGGACCTGGGGACCCAGGTTGACAGTGGCCTTTCTTTGACACTCACGTTGCTAAAGTGGTTAGAAAGACCTTCTACATTGCCCACCTGATCATGAAGGGATTCACATCCAGATCTAGTGAGGTCATTGTTCCCCTGTACTCTTCACTTATCAGACCAATGATCGAGTACAATGCCCCATTCGGGATGTATCTCACCCGACATCTGCAGCAATTGGAGAGACCCCAAAAGTTCCTCACCAAAAGGATAAAGGGACTCCAAAATCTGTCATATGCTGCCAGATTGAAGAAACTCCAGCTCTATTCAGTCGCATACCGTCTGCTCAGAGGTGACATGTGCCTGACATACAAGGCCATGTCCAACCCGGAATTAATGGACATGCTCCACCTCAAAAAATTCAAATCCACCAAAACCACTAGAGCAAGCGACTTAAACCTTAGCACAGATATAAATAGGACGTGCTGGAGGGATAGATTTATCACTCAGAGACTCCCTATGCTGTGGAATAAAATCCCGGTCCATGTGAGGCAGAGCACCTCGCTGACTCTGTTCAAGAGAAATCTAGACCTGTGGATGGGAGATCGTAGGTTTACCCCGGGAATCATCTCTGTGTCACTGCTGGACAGAGGCACAACAAACTAATGGGCACAGTATTTTTTCATATAAGGGGTGGCGTAAGCCACAAAAATTTGGGCTAGGCTTATAAATGCCTTAGGGCAGATAGCCTAGTACAAACCTATGAACCTATGAACCTATAATACAAACTGGCTTTCACATTTTGGGGAAAGCAGTACACCCCAAACAGGAGTGCTTTCAGTATCTCCACTCACTAGTTGATTCCAATATTTTCATGCACAAGGCCATGGCTGATGCAAAAAGTATAAGAAATCTGATCTATGTGGTTAATGTACCAACCAACAGTAACACCTCTGAAAAGTATCTAATAAAGCTAAATTATGTCTTAATCCAGCTATATAAAGCTGGGGCAAAGTATTCCTTACTAAACGGCAATGCTTCAGAAGCAAGGTAAATCTTCAGGGGAGAATGACATTAGACCAGATGGGTTATACCCTCTAAACAGCAATACAGATAATATTTAATGTATTAGCAGTAATAAATAGACAAACTAAGCAGTTTCTATGGCATCTGTAATTGGTCTAGGCAAGTTATTCAGGATTATGGAGATGTGGCATATCCCTTCACCATACTACTGCAAAAACAGAACCCTGATTATGGGAAGATGAACAGCATAATGGATGAAACCTTTAAATGCTAGCATCAGCCAGGCCCATTACCTGGTGTATCCCCACCTGAATAAGCATTTCTACTTGCAAACAGAACGCAATGATCACACTAGAAGTGCTGCATTATATCAAAAGCATTAGACTGTTAGAGCATATACTTGTAAAATAATAATAGAGGTAGAGGAAAGGTTTTCTGAGTGTGAAAAAACCCTCTTTTCCACTGTATAGGCAGTATAGACATTCTGAATTTGTTGTAGAAATTCAGTATCATTCTACTGCCTTTTTGCAGAGTCAGAAACTTGTTTGACAACCTTCTTGCTGAAATAAAAGCACAAAAATAAAATAGTCATTGTGTAGCCCACAAAGTGCTAACACACCCACAAAAACACATAAACACGTGCTCACGTATATATGCACACACGCAGACACACACACGTGCACCACCACACAACATCCACATACCCAAAACAATCATGAAACACTGCAAATGTATTTCTAACATGGGAGACAAGCCCAGTTGTACCCCCCCCCCCCAAAAAAAAAAAACAAATATTACCAACTTTGACATCGAACTTACCATGAGGCAAGTACCACACAGGACACAGAATCATACACTCACAAATATTGCTGTAGACTTTTCTCACAGCTCCTAACAAACAAATATGATACACACTCTAACAGACTCTTCCAAACACTCACTGCATCTCACACATACATATAGCTGATCAGGCTATTCCAGCAAACAGATGGGAGTTAGAAAAAGGGAAAGAAGCTATGTGTGAGATGTTTATAAAGCTTAAGTAGGTATCTGCAAGAATTGCACATATGCACGCGCGCACACACACACACACACACACACAGACACACACACACACACACACACACACACAATTTATGCTACTCACCACCAGACATACACCTGACTGCCCAAAGTCACAGTTGTGGTAAGATGTGGCTCCGCAAGGACAGATCCCTAGAGTGGGATTGCACAGTGGGCCCTGCATTAAGACATTTGCAGTTTTTGAAAGTTGCAGGTCATATCTGTATTCACCCATAAACCTAGCATCTTCTGGTTCACTCAGTTACAATGATTTTAACTAGCTTTGCTCAGTCCTCTTTATTTGCAAGTGTCTCTTGTAAGGCTATGAAATGAGGTATGGTGTCAGCACTTTCTGGACTGGTGGTTTTACATTCTGGGTATATATCTCTCAAGTGTTCCTTATTTTGCCTGATATTTTTTCTTGTAACTTGTAGAAAGTTTGATTTTCTGGTAAATCAGTGAGGACTGCAGTCAGATCTTGCATAAATGTTTCATATTTATTGTTCTTAAAAATGTAAGTAGATGCATGGCTTGCTTTTCTATTAACTGTTTAAGCAAATTACCATATAATAATAATAATATAAGACGCAGCACTTCATGCCTATACGTGCTTTATGTGTACTTCACTTCCATTTAATATCAATATGGCAGATTTCTCCACTGTCCAGAATTTTGCTCCAAATTTATGGTCTGTTGCTCATAAAAATTGGTGGTTTCTTTAAAAAGATTGAGGACTGAAGTCACTAAATAATGACAGACATTTAAGTTTCAAACTTCATAGCCTTAAGAAAATGTATGTTAATACAAAACCTGTTATTCTAGTAACTTTCTAAGTTTGTCCGAGCAATATTTAAAATCTGTTCTGATTTTGGGCCATTCTCCCTCTATTATTTTGGCATCACCCAAAATTCTTGTGATAAGAGGATGAGGGATAACAGTTTCTTGGCATTTGCTGATTCTAGTTTCCTTATCTAAGTGACAATTAATAACGGGCAATAGACAAAATGGCCAAAGTGTAGGTAACAGAATGGCACTAACATTGTTAATTTAGGACGTCCTGTATTGAAGATATTAATGTCTACACTTATTATTCATATTTGCAGTCATATTTCCATAACCAAAAGAGCAATGTATTATTCAGAGGGATGGAGTGAAATGTCATGGTGAGAGACAGAGAAGTATTTTGCTACAGCTCATGTATAGCACGTATTTACTTGCAGTACTGTATATTCACATTTCCAGAGCAAAGCTTTTTTACAAACTATTCCAAATCATCTGGTAAAACCTTAAATGATGCAGACAAAAGCTATCATTGGCATTTGCACTGTAAATTGTTCATCCAAAGATTTATTCAATGTTATTTATTAATCATACAAATTAGCACAGATCTTCATATTTCTGCATGTATCTCATAATGGAATTTCTTGTTATAATGTGAGTGTTGACCTATGGTTGAATAGAACTGTCCTGATGCAATATGGTAGGTTGTACAGGTTCCAAGATATGAAAAGTATTTATGAAACCTTAAAGAAAAAGTATAATTCACAGTTCTTATGTGTGTTATATTGTGTTAGAGAACTCACATAAAGACTGTGAATGCACTGACTGATATCACTGTAAAAATTACTTTTACTGGTGACATTACTGGTTGTACCTTTTTAGTAGCATTTACTGTTATTGATAAATTTATATTTGTTTGGCTTGTACCTTTTAATTTATTTTAAAGGAAATGCTGTGGAATGTAAATATATGTGTTGCCTGCTTGAAATGTGACATTCTACAGCTGATAGTTGTTAGTTAAAACATTTCCCTGATTTTGGTACTTTGCCTATTAATTTTGTATTTGTAGAATATTCTTGAGCATAAAAGTTGAGAGGTACGGGTATTTTTATAGTGAAGTAAAATATAAATTCTCCTTTGTGGGATGGGCTCATCTATGAGGTGTGTAGCCCAGCATGCATAATATATAGTATATTTGCATAAATTAAAAAATTAAATATAGTATATTTGCATAAATTAAAAGTCTAAATATAGTATATTTATAGTATAGTAAAATTTAAATATAGTAAAATTTAAATATAGTATATTTGCATAAATTAAAAGTCTAAATATAGTATATTTGCATAAATTAAAAGTCTAAATTTCTGTCTCATTAGAACACACAGCAAACCCGGTTTCTGGGAATCCAGTCCCATTACAAAGTAGGGATTGTTATATGTATTTGTGCATTACTTCTGAAACCTGCACCTTGTTTCTTTTATGTAAAACTATATACCACAACTGATATGCAGTTCACATCAGTACTGATTCCCTCCCCTGAAGGAGTATTCAAAATCAGGTTGTGTGTTGTTGGTAACTGTGATTAGTCATTTCACTATTGCTACTTTACACACATGCAATGAGATGAATAACTGAAATGAATTATGTAAATTCATAAACTGTACTAAAAAGAATTTAAAGAAAATGTTTCTTTTATTACATATGTTGAGTTATAGGGACATTATATTCCCCATATAAAATGAGTAGATATTTATTTAAATAAAAAGGCACACTTTTCTTATGCTGTTGGTGTTTTACTGAGTTTTTCTCAGAGGCTGATCATTTTATTTCAAGGCTAGACTGTCCATTAAGCAAACACCTAATAAAAAGTTACAGTTACTTACTTTGCAATAGTGTTAGAGAATTGTCATATAACAGAAGCAGTGAACTGCTGTGACATGAGTTTTTTTTTTCTTTTTGTTGTTCTTTTTGTTTAATTCTGGCAGGCCACCTGATATGGCCATTCCATGGATGGTTAAGTCTGAAGATGGACATTCAGTTGACAGCTAAGTTAGGATAAGGAAGACCTTCACTGTAGCTGTCCAGCAACTGTGTCTTTGTATGAAGTAGAGTCATAGTTCAGTCAGTCTTATTTTATTTTACCATTTTTTACAATAGTCTGACATCTGAGATGTGTACACAGACAACAAAGTATCTATAATTGCTGGCCTTGGTAAAGCGGGTGTCTGTGACTGCAACATGACTGACTGACTAACTGACTGATGTCTGTTCCGTTAGTCTGAGTTGGCATTGAAAGACAAATGTGATGTGTGCGTGAACTACCTTTGTGTAAAATAATGTTGCAGGAGATTATGTGGCCCTTTTTATCACAATCAGATGTCTGAGGTATACATAGTCACTGAGATGACTCACTTTTGGTAAGTGATGGTGGCTGGTTATGGAAGAAAGCAACTAGCCATCTTGTTCTTTGTTCATTTTTAACAGTATGGCTTTTGAAGACTAGAGTGCATTTTTGTGAAATAAGTTGCAATACCCCTTCCCCCACTACTTTGTAGAAAACAAAGTTGACACTGCACCTTATTTCACAGAATCTGTCTAAATTTCTGTCTCATAGCTTGGGTTTGTTCCTCAAAAGTTGGGGTTTTGTGACAAACAATTGAAGATTCTGCAGTAACTAAATAATGACATTCATTTGAGTTTCAGACTTTATATCCCCCAGAAAAGGCATAAACCTGTTATTCTAGAAAATATCTTAGCAAAGAAGAGCAATGTTCAAAATCTGTCCCTGATTTGGGGCATTTGTCCCTCATTATTGTTTGGCTTTGTCCCTGATTTCATTGAGAGGTATTATTTTTTTTTCGATCAGATGAGGTGTACACAACAAAATGGCTGTAACTGCTGGATGAGGTAGGAGCTGTTTGTGGATGAAAACAACTTAACCATGTTGTCATTTGCTTAGTTCAAACAGTCTGCCTTTGCAGAAGTGGTGTGCATGTGTATGAAATAAGCTCAAATACGCAAGCTACTGGGTATTTGTGGAAAACAGTGATTCAATTACATAGGTGCCAACTGTCTGATTTTGCAAAATGCTTGTGATTTTGTTTCATATTTAGGTCTGTTTCTCATAAAGTTTGTGGTTTTCTGGCAAATCATTGAGGATTTCTTCCACTATAGTGATAGATATTTGTGTTTCAGACTTCATATCTCTCAAAAAATAGCTGCTAACGAAAATACTGCTATTTAAGAACAATATCTAAAACCAGCCCATGATTCTGGGAGTTTGTCCTCATTATTTTTTTTTTTTTGCTTTATCCCTGCCTCTTGTACTAAAAAGTATAATTTTTTATCACAATCAAAAGAGATGTAAACAGCAAAGTGGCTACAACTGCTGGCTGAAGGGGTGGACGACCTCTGTGGATGAAATGAACTTGTCCTCTTCACTTTTATTGAGTTTGAACAGTCTGAGTTTGTTGTGCTAGTGAGTGTCTTTGTGTCTTTAGGCTTTTCCCGGTTAGGGGTCGCCACAGCGGAACTCCGGTCCGCTAATGATTGGTAGTGGATTTTTACGTACTGGGTTACCATTCCTGACGCACAACCTTCAACGAAGGCATGCCCCATTCACATATGCCTCCACACAGAAGACGCTCTAGCTGAGAATCGAACGGGACAACGTCTTGCTATGAGGCGACAATGCTACCGCAGCACCACCACCACAGCTTTGTTGTGCTAGTGAGTATTTGTGTGAAATAAGTAGGAATACTTATGTACTGTGTGTTTGCTTGAAACAAACCTGAAATGCGTTACTCTGTCCATAATTATTATTTATTTTTTTACCACAGTCTGATATCAGACATGTACATCTTTAACAATGGGTTTATAACAGTTGAGTACAAGGGCAGTCTATAGAAGAGAATGACTTTCAGTACTGTCATCATCATTAATCTGTCTTTGCAAAACTAGTGTGCATTTGTGTAGAGCAAGTTTGAATATTTTCCTTTGATCCGAGGTATACACATTTAAAAGGCTGTAACTGAATGGTATGGATATTGGTGGGTTACCAAGACAGCAGTTTGTGAGGTTCTTTATGGTTGAAATGTTCTGAAATGGGGAATTCTGTTATTATTGGCTAGTAAGTTTTGTTTTACTTCTTCTTGTTCAGAACATTTTATTTATTTATTTATTTATTTATTTATTTATTTATTTCACATTTGTTAACTGGGTTGGTCCAACTGAGCACAGGCCCATTTTCCATGGAGATCCAAGGAGAAAAGCTCCAAGAAAACAATTACAAAAATATACAGTAGATATATTAATCAGAAGTAGTACAGAGCAATTTTACAGTGTGTATGTATATATATATATATATATATATAGAGAGAGAGAGAGAGACAGAGAGAGAGAGAGAAAACATAATTGTACATAAGTGTAAAATAAAAAAATAAAAAAGATTGAAGAACAAAAGCATAGAGGAATGTGCAAATAGTAGTCAAGTAATTATAATGAAGTAGGTATGACATACAGAAAATAGGAAATGAGCCATAGTTTATGCTAATATTTATATATTTGGTACATATGTACATATGTATGGTTCCACAGTATTTCTAAGTAGGGTAGGTCAATGAACTTACATTACAGTAATGAGAGAGACAAATGATTAGGTTAGGTCCTGACAGGGGAAAACACAATTTTGGAGTTTGGAGTGTGATACTGTGTTGAATGCTTTAGATAGGTCTAAGAACAGACATGAGACTAGTTTGTTGCTCTTCCTAGCTGCACCGATAGTGTGGGTAAAGGATAGAAGGGCTGTAGAGGTACTGTGGTGTGGTTGAAAGCCGTGTTGGGTAGGAGTGAGGAGATTGTTTTGGATGAGGAATTTCAGTATCTGGTTATGTACGCATTTTCTGAGAATTTTAGATAGTGGAGATATTATAGCGATGGGTCTATAATTTGAGGGGTCATTTAAGTTGCCACCTTTGTGAAGGGGGATAATGTAGAAGGACTTCCAAATTTAGAGTATAGTAGCTTCCTTAATAGATTGGTTAAAAAAAGTAGTGAGATAGGATAGGCAATAGAGTTGGCTGCTAGTTTGAGGAAGTGAGGTGGGAGCTTGTCTGCAGTTTAAGTTTAAAAAGGAGCGATTTTATATAGGAGGTAGAAATAGGGCTGAGAGAGAAAACTGCATCATTATTTGTGGTTTAAGGTGGTGTTCTGGGAGGGGGAATTGTGGTTAGCATTTGTCAGTTTGCTAATGGTGTCAATGAAAAACTGGGTTAAGGAGGGAGGCGGTGTCTTGGTCAGAGAGATTAGGTTAGGGTCAGGGGGGTTGAGGTTTACCAGGGTGGAGGACAGAGTTAATATTTCTCCAGAAATTTTTGGGGCTGGATTGATGAGTGGTTTGTGTCTTGGTATAGAATGTTTTTTTTTATAATTATATATTTGTTTTTTGATATGGTTCCTTAGTTCTTTAAATAATTGGAGGTAGGTGGGGTATTTGCTTTTTAGCCATGTTTTCCATGCAGAGTCTCTTTTGTGCATTAGTTTATAGGTGTCTTTACTGAGCCGAGGAGCATAATTTGGGTTTATTCTTATTTTACGAGATGGGGCTAGTGAGTCAGGGATGTAAAGAAAGATGTGATTGAATTTGAGTACACAATCATTGAGGTGACATGAGTGCAGGTTAGGCCAGTTAATAGCAGAGAGTCTGTCATTGACAGTGGAGTGGTTGAAATCAGTGAGCCTATAGCAGAATTTGTGAAGTGATTTTTTTAGCTGGGGAGAATGTCTTTGTATACTGATGGGTAAATGATCACTTAGGGCATTGGGAGTGTTCTAGGGTTATGATAGAACTGGGAGTTGCTACACAGGATCCAGTCGATTGCTGTGCCATGATTGGAGTGTTTGTTGAGTCTTGTAAGGGTGGTAATTAGCTGAGTGAAGCCAAACAGATTGTTGCTTTGGACAGGGGAGGTGGTATAAAGGGTGTTCCAGTCAATATTTACATCTCCCAGCAGGATAGTTTCAAATGGTATATTTTGAGACACCCAGGAGAGTATGTTTTCAATAATTGGGATGTTCTTGCCAGGAGGAATATAAGTAGAGGCAATAGCAAGCTGTTTGTGGTTGTTAAGGTAGTAATTTAGTAATAGGATTTCAGCAGGGTGAAAGTCAGGTAAACTAACAAGTAGGGGAGAAAGTGTCAGCTGGTAGGAGTATTGGACTTTTTTTGTGGTTCTGTCTAGGCGATAGATGTTGTAACCAGGGGGTAAGATATCAGAGTTAGGGATATGGAGTTTAAGCCAGGTTTCTGATAGTACAAGTAAGTGAGGGAAGTACTGTAAGATCCAAGCATGAAGCTCAGTTATTTTATTCACAAGGCTTTCAATGTTGATGGCTACAAGAGGTAAGTGTTTAGAAGAATGGTGGGGTGAGAATACTGGAAGCTTGAGATACAATATGTGTGTTCAAATTTAAAACAAACACACACAAGCATTTTATTAAACAATACATAGAATTTAAAACGATCAAGAAAATGAATTCAAAAGAACATGCATATTTATGTATGGTGCCAAAAAAGAACATGTATGTGTGAGAGTGGACCCAGGTTTGAAAACTGGCCATGACCCAAGGTGCACATAATTTGACACTGCCTCCAGGGAGTTATGTGAAGGCATTCTGAAGAGTGTTCATAAAAACTGGGAATCACATTTGCTGTGTGTGTGTGTGTGTGTGTGTGTGTGTGTGTGTGTGTGTGTGTGTGTGTGTGTGTGTGTGTGTGTGTGTGTGTGTGTGTGCGCGTGTGCGCGTGTGCGCGTGTGCGCGTGTGTGCGTGTGTGTGTCTGTGTGTTTGTGTGTGCACGCTCACATGCACAAGTGTGTGTTTCTAATATGATATATAATCAAAATTACTATAGTAGGACTGTGATCTGGAGCAATCCCATGCAAACCATCTATGGCTGCAAGTTCAAATCCACAAATTCTCCCACATTGTTTATGATATCTGTGTAGCCGTTCTATGAGAAAATAAGGTATACAATTTTAATTATTTATGTTAAAGCCGAATGATTGATAACCAGCCCACACAAACTAGAATAGACCAAACAGATATCAGTAGGCAAATGACACAAAGCAAAATTGATACTAGGCAGTGTAATACATGACAATGAAGTGTTACAGTTACTGTCCATGTAATACTTTTAAGCATTTTATGATGGAAGCATTTTAAGATACTGCAAGCTAAAGAGCTCTCATAATTCAAGAATAATGCCACATAATTTGTAGAGTTCTTACTTCCTACTTCTTACTTAGACAATCCCTAAACCCATGTTTTATAATTTGAATCAGCTCCACTAGACAGCCTGAATTAAGAATTAGGTGGTGCTACAACCTGAACAAAATTATATCTAAACTTTTCAGTTAAAGTTTTCTCTGACAAAGACACTTATACAAAAAAAAACATTCCAAAAAGTATTAGTTTATTAAGGCAAAGATGGTAGTTATAATTATAGCTTGCATTTAAATTACCTTAATAGTTATATGTTATCATGTATAATTCTGGTTATTATACATAAAGGAATTTATGCCTACTGTCATACAATTCTGAAAGTACTAAAGTCAATAAATAGAACAAAAACTACAGGCAGTGTTTGAAATTGCCTAAACAGATAACTCTGGAATTCCTAAATACAGTGAACAGATACATGCAAGCATTCAGAGCGCTGTGTTTAGTATGCTGCCAATCTGTATCATGATTCATAAACATCCATTTTGGTACTGAATACCAGCATAGAGAGCAATGTCTGTTCAGCCTCCCTGCCGTCATTATTAATGGGTGCTAACGCTTACCCTAACACTGCCCCTTCCTTCAACCCTAACCCTACACCTTAACATCATTAAAAACTTCTCATAACACAGCCACTATTCAGACAAATTTGAGGATAGTGTTACTGGGGTTTTAGTTTTAATATCAGGAGAGGAAATAGTTTTCCTCTCTCAATATTATCGTTTTAGGTTTTGTTTGTGTTCGGTATTGTGTACGATCAAACTTATTTTGTCAGTGTTTTACAATTGACATTAGGATGGTTCAATCATACATAATATACCCACACACACACACACGCACACACGCACACACACACACACACACACACACACACACACACACACACACACACACACACACACACCTATATATATATATATATATATATATATACACACACACACACACACACACACACACACACACACACACACACACACACACACACACACACACACACACATATCCACACATTTTTGGGGGGAGATTAGATTTCTTCAAAGCTGTGAAGATCTGGTACAAAACAGAACTTCAGAAAGTCAACTTAATTAAAAATAATAGTCGACTTGAATTAATTTAACACTTTTTTGCCATAAGCTGGAGACTGCAGCCCAGCAGCCAGTACCATGAGTGACCCCACAGCTGGTTTACCATCTTTGTGCATGGGGTCGGCGTGCCACATCAACAGTGAAAAATATCTACAGCCAATTACTTCACATCTGTTGGCTAGCCATGCCTCAGTGCTCTTCCCTACCACACATACCCACATACACACTCATACCTGTGTCCAATCTACCTTCTGCAAGTTTTTGCTTTCAACTGTTTATACAGTTTTATATGTTGTATATTTTGTACCTTGGTCATGAATCTTTTTGTTGAAGACTCCACAAAAAATGGATCTCAATCTATTCGGGCAAACTAGACATCAAAAGATACAAAGGGAAGAAAGAAAACTGCTGCATTCACACTATTATTTTCTCTTTTTCTTCTCATCTTTTAGCTTACTTCATTCTTCTTCGATCTTGTCTGTTAAACAGAGATAAATGTCCATGTCAAGTGATTTTTGTTTTCCTCTGCTTCCTTTTAATCCCTCCTACTTATCCGTCTGATCCCACAATCGTGAGTTAATCACCTTTCCATGTCTTGCTTTCTTCGGCAGCTGTCAAGTCCTGTTGTTTATCTTTCACTCATTTCTTTTCTTTCATGTTATTTTATTTCTTCTCATACCCAGCATTCTCAATCCTCGCCCTGCCTTTGACAACTCCCACCTTCGCAGACACATTCTGCAGGATTCAAGAACAAATAGCACAACACAAAACGCAGGTTTCTGAGAAGAACGGCAACATGCAAGGCAGGGCAGGGCTAATTCAGAGACACTGTTACACACAAATGAAATTGCTCAGGTGATAGCATATGCTAGTGAATGGATAATAATATGGAAATGAGCAATACTGCAAAGCAAAAGAGGTTAAATAATATGACAAAGTAATGCATACAATTCTTACATGTATTATTTATTCATTTATTTGCATTTGTTTACTGAGACAATCCAAATGAGCATGGAACCCCTATACAGCTGAAGCACAGGGGAAAAGACTCCAGAGTTACACAGGAAACAGGGTTAAGGTGTTTACCTCACAGACACATGGTACAGGATTTGATTCTCACCTTTGGGGAAAATGGCTAAGCTTAAAATATGCTGCAGGGGCAGGACGCCTTTTACTTACCTATGAAACCTGTTTTTATGATTTCCTTGTCAGGGTGTAGCGATAATAATCAAGTCTGTAGTAGAAACATAAAACAACACGTGAAACAGCATTTTAAATAAATACATGAGCAGGGACACTCACTCATGCTAACTTCTTTATTTTGATAGCATTAACTACAGAGCAAAGGGAAGAATGAAGAAGGGAAATAGCAAAATATAACGACAAAAACAACCTCTAACGAACTGTAAGAATGACTGTTAGAAAACATATCTAAAGTGAGTATAGTTAATTCCACTAGAATTATAGATGGTGAATACAGGGATAGTTGTTATAGGAGAGAATTATTTACAGAAGAATTTTATTATGTACATTTTATTTACACAGGAGACTCTTTTGCTTATTCCTACCTATCGGCATGATATGTGATGAGGTCCAAGTGAGTAAGTAAAGGAAGAAGAATGTTGGGAATATCCTGCTGTGTTTCAACAACATAACAATGAGTTTGTTAGGTAGATTCTCAGTTGTGTTTTGAATGAGAAAAGGCTGTCATTGAGTCTTAGGCTTAGAGGCAGTGAGGTCCATATTCTGGAGACTTGGTTATAGTGCTTTCCCTGCTGAATTGTTTGCTTTGTGTATGCTTAATAAGTTTTAGCATGTGGATCACAGACTTCTGTTTTTTGTCAACTTGAACCTTATCCTATTTGCCAGGCACTCAGTGCACCACATGCATGCAGGATCTGCAAGCCATCCTCTTAACCCTGGATTATTCTGGTATTATGGGAGCCAGTCATGGATCTTAAGGCTGTCCTAGGGGCTCTTTGATCGGGGGGAGGGTCCTGTATGCCCTACCCATTTCCCTTCCACACCCCCATGCTCATAGATTACATCAAATGGCAGCTCCCCTCTTTAGACCACCTCTTCTTAGGCAGCATCACCGACAAGCACATTTCCATGCAGCACTGGCACACCCATTCCTTCCTGCCACTCTGTCAGCCACATGAGCCACTAATCAAACCAGGCTCACAACCTATATCATCTCTGTGTCACTGCTGGACAGAGGCACAACAAACTAATGGGCACAGTATTTTTTCATATAAGGGGTGGCGTAAGCCACAAAAATTTGGGCTAGGCTTATAAATGCCTTAGGGCAGACAGCCTAGTATAAACCTATGAACCTAAACCTATGAACCTGGGGCATAATCAGGGTTGTATCCCCGTATGGCAAAGGAGTGGCTAGATCACAGACTTCTTGATGGTATGTATGCTATAAGTATATTTTTTAGACTAAAAAAAGAATATATTTTATACTGACACACTTGTTTGTTTATAGACTAGAGTAGTTGAATACAGTTGAGTTGTTCAAGTACCTTCAGCCATTTGAGTTTTTGGAAGGACCCACAATGGAGAGAGCTATAGGGAAGGCTGTATTGTAAATTTTGCAGTATTATTGTGCACTGCTGTAGTTTAGCAGTCACAGAGGAGTGCAGGTTAGTGACTATGGGTTAGTCATAAAGTAGTGTTCAAAGCAGACTGTCTGAATGTCATTTATACAAATGTGAAAAGAAAAGGCCCTAAGAATAAACCTTGGGGTTCTCCTACTATTATTGGGAAAAAGGAAAATAATTTAGCCTCCCACTTGACAGCTTGATGTCTTTCTTAGTTTGAGTGACCCATGAGTTTTGTTTTTGAAGGAATATGCAGTGAGACAGTGCTTGAATGCATTTGAGAGATCTAAGAATAGAGTAGAGATTATTGACCATTGTTTATATTGAGGCTGATAACATTCATGAAGTCCAGAAGTGCAGTTGCAGTGATCTGATTAAACCTGAAATCATGCTGTGTAGGATTTAAGCAATACTGGAACAAATTTCTCAAAGATGGGCTATTTTTGGTAGTGATGAAGAAATGCTTAATAAAGTGGATGAAAAAACAGCCATAGTTTACCAAAAGGATGTTTGTTTCAAGACGATGCTTGAAAGAAACTTTTCAGAATACATGCAAGGTAAAATGAATAAGTGTGGTCACTCTACCCAGTGTTAAAAGATTCTAGAGGGAACAGAAGTTGTCATTTATGGCTACAGTATTATCAAATTAAAACAGAAGTATAACTGTGACAGCAAAGATGTGGTGTACGTTGCAAAATGCCAACAATGTGACGGGTTTTATATTGGTAAAACCATTAGACAATTAGAGACAGAATTTATCAGCATGGGTATGACAATGGAAAAAAGGATGAGCACAATGCCCTTTCTAGACATATTGAACGTTTACCAACATATTCTTTCAAATTTTCAGTCATTGATAGTGTGAACCAGGGTCCTAAGGGTAATCCTAATGATGTTTTTTTTAGAGTATCAGGAACTTAAATGGTAGTTGAGATGCAATGCGGGGGTTAATCCAGGGCTCAACCATACCATTTCCATTTCAAGTTATTTAAAAATGAAATTAATGTTTGCAATTTAATGGACTTTTTAATAGCGCTGGTGTTAAACTTGTTTTTATTTTCATAATAATATTCTGATTTATATGTTGGATTTTATTCAAATATACATATATCATAAAAGAAGGGGGTTCTTTAAGTAGTGTGTTTAAGTTAATTATATTGTTAGTCATGTAACTTTTATAATGTATTTTAGCTGACTTGGTGCATTGTTGATTATTCTGATGAAGTCCAAACATTTTGAGGATGAAAGTGCTTATGTTACAATAAATTTTATGTGCTGCGTTTCTTTGGATGCTTTCCTTGTTTCCCTGTCTGGGTTTTTGTTTGTGTTTTACATTTTTGGAGTTCCTGTACCCTTATCAGAGCAGCTGTAGACTGGTCTTTCCCCTCTTGAGTGACTTTCGGAAATATCCATTACCTTTCTGTTTCCTTTCAGCAAAATTCCATAGCATGTTGAGAATTACAATGGTCGGAGGAAGTTTATATTGTTCAGTTTCAAGGTTTAGCATGTATCAATTATGCTACTGAGGAAATTTAGGGTAAACATTTTGAATCACACATTAAACCCTATGTGTATCAGCCCTGTGTTGTATAATGAGGCTTGTGCCTAACTGTACACATGCAAAAATGACTGTGAAGTATAATGCACATGTCTTGACTGAGCTGCTATAATGCAACAATGTGCAAAGATGAGGGCTGTACAGGGTAGATACATCAAGGCCAGAGTGTCATTTACACCCCCAAATACAACCTTACTTCTTGGCTATATGGTGGTATTGGGGTCCGTCAAACTACCTAGCTACCCATTGATGCACATTATGTGATATCCACAATGTGCATTGATAAATCTTCTAGTGTTCTCCTCCAGATGTTAACCTGTGAAGTGGTTGTGACAGGTGCAGAGTGCACAAGGGGTCCTGCATGGTGCAGGAAGGAGGAAAAAAACGTTCTGCACATCCTACACAGGGACCAATAAGGGCACCTACTGGGAACTAATATGAGTGTCCTCAGTACAAAGTAAATGCCTGGCACTCTCTTTCCAGGCTAGTGAATGATGCCATGAGCATTACCCATTCTGTAGGCTTAGATACAGCAACTTGAAAAGGCACCACTGTCACTTTCTTAGCCATTAGGAAACTGTGGATAGAGGTGGTTACTTATGAATATTTAGGCATACAGTGATCAGCCACATTCATGACATGTGGGTAA
>NC_056729.1:1216918318-1216920818 GCF_019279795.1 Protopterus annectens
TAAGGTGGGTGATATAGAAGGTCTTTCTAACCACTTTGGCAACGTGATTGTCAAAGGAGATATTGCTATCTACTTGGGTCCCCAAATCCCTAATTACTTCTTCCGTACTTAATGGATTACCACCTATGTGGTAATTTGTGGGCACTTTGTTTTTCCCAAAGGGGATGATTATGCACTTTTTGGCATTTAGCTTTAGGCCATGGCTCTGGCACCAGTTATCCATCTCTGTGAGACCCTTTTGGAGGATGCTTGTGTCAGTCGGTGAGTCAATTATGGCACCCAGTTTGCAGTCATCTGCGAATGTGGTCAGCCATAGTCCTCCCGTGTTAGCCTGTACCTCAGAGAAATATATACTGAACAAGAGAGGTCCCAGAACTGAGCCCTGTGGGATGCCACTTGTAACTGGTTTAGAGTCTGACATGGCACCTGCAATTCTGACCATGTGGGTTCTATCCCTGAGCCAGTTTGCAACCCATCTTGTGACATAGGGGCTGATATTTAAGCTGGTGAGCTTATTTATGATGCCCAAGTGGGGTATTGTGTCGAAGGCTTTTGCGAGGTCCAGGTAGGCTGTGTGGACTGCCTTCCCTTCACCTATGGCCTTGGTGACGGTTTCAAAAAAGCTGACCAGGTTCAAGAGGCAAGATCTGCCCTTAACAAAGCCGAATTGTTACAGATTTTTGTATCTTTGGTAGGCCATATATTATTGGCAACACAGGGCAAGAAACAGTAAAAAATATCAATTAATCTAATGTAATATCATTCTGCAAATGCAAATCATATCTAAACAAATTAATTCTTGAAATATATTTTTTAACTTCATTTAAATCTATTAGCTTAAATGTACTATCATCATTTAAAATCTCTTCCATTAACTTTATATAGTCACATTTATCAAATAAAACAATAACACCTCCCTTGTCTGCTTGTTTGATAATTATTTCAGCATTACTCTCTAAGTTTGCTAATGCCTCAGATTCTTTCATGTTTTAAGTGTTGTATTGCTGCATTAAAGTGTGGATACTAAACGTGTCTGTGCTCTAATTTTTGTTGTGTTCATCCTTTCTGACTGTCCAATACACCCATTACCTTCCATTTTCTAACACAATAATTGTAGGGACTTTGTGTAGCCCTTCTCAGGGCTGTCAGCTGTGCTTGTTGCAGTGTGTGAATCCACATCATCATAAGCATGCTACAAACACTTTGTGTAGCCCTTCTCAGGCCTGTCAGCTGTGCTTGTTGCAGTGTGTGAATCCACATCATCATAAGCATGCTACAAACACTTTGTGTAGCCCTTCTCAGGGCTGTCAGCTGTGCAGGGCTGTCAGCTGTGCTTGTTGCAGTGTGTGAATCCACATCATCATAAGCATGCTACAAACACTTTGTGTAGCCCTTCTCAGGCCTGTCAGCTGTGCTTGTTGCAGTGTGTGAATCCACATCATTATAAGCATGCTACAAACACTTTGTGTAGCCCTTCTCAGGGCTGTCAGCTGTGCTTGTTGCAGTGTGTGAATCCACATCATCATAAGCATGCTACAAACACTTTGTGTAGCCCTTCTCAGGCCTGTCAGCTGTGCTTGTTGCAGTGTGTGAATCCACATCATCATAAGCATGCTACAAACACTCTATAAAGGGCTGCTGCTGTTTATGCATCCATCTCCTATGTATTCCACAAAGGAATCAGGTACAGTGTGGACAATTAAAACTCAACTCTTTTCTTTAACTCAAGATGGGGGGGGGGCATTAATTTGTCTGTTGCAGTCCCAAGAACAGAGAATGTGATAGTCTTGTATAATCTTACTAATCAAAGACTATGTCATTATAATAAACTTTTGCATACAATATTTGTTTACTGTCAAGGGCTGAGATGCTATAAGACTAACCTTTGGTAGGATTTTTCTTTTTTACATGTACCGGTTCCTAATGGCACCTATAAATCCTGAATGTTGCCTTTGCATTATGGCTTTTAACTCTGCCAAAATTAGTGCTGTGTTAAGTGCATTTGCTGTTTGAAGCAGTTTAGCTTATAGGTTCATAGGTTAGTACTAAGCTAACTGCCCTTGTCAGCCATTTTAAGCCTAGCCAATTATCCCTTGTGAGACTAGGTTAGGGTGTTAAAGCTATGCACTCTTAATAAGCTTCATTATGCAGTCTTGGGTTTTATTCCTATAAATCCTATATGGAAATTGTATGACTTTAAACAAATCACCCTACTGATTAGTGGTCCTAAATCACCCTTGAAAAGGGTCACCATTGCCTAGCTGGGCTTAAGTGGTGAAAAAAGAAAGTAAAATAACTAAACATGCCAGGAAGACCTTTTTAAGAAAATAAAATCTCTGCTGGAAGGCTGGAGGATGATTTAAAGCTTTTGACTGTCTGCCCGATGTATTTTACAGCACTGCATTGTACAGCGCAAAATATCACATGCAGGTTCCCTCACACGTAGACAGCAGCTGCCAGGCCAGGAAACTTAGTGAGCATCTATATCAGACATAAGCTC
>NC_056729.1:1216928318-1217010818 GCF_019279795.1 Protopterus annectens
GGAATTGCAGAATGCTATGACTGGCCATGTTAGGTATGTTGCAAAGGCAGGAAATAACTTAGAAATAAAATCAAACCTACCAAGGCTAAGTATGATCAAAACTTGTAATCATTTCTCTGGTATTACAGAAGTTTGTAGCAATTTTTTTATGTTGATGATTTTGAAGTGTAATCAGCAAACTGTACGCACTGCATATATTTTCCTAGGTTTTGCATCCTGATCCTGTTTCTACTTACTGCACTTAGCAGACAGTTATTTTGTTTCTGGTAATGTTACAATGAATTATAGGTTTATAGGTAAATACTAAGCAATTAGTCTGCAGACTATCACATGCCTAGCCAATAACCAGACAGTGAATAGGTGTGAGACTCAAATTGTGTACTTTGTGTCTGTGAGGTAAACACCTTAACCATTATGCTAACTCTACCCTCCCATTGGCAGCCTTACTAATAAAATGCAGTTTTAAGACTGTATCATTAATCAGATTATACCTCTACTGAGCTAATATACAAAGTCAAATGAAATGCTGTTGCAACTGGCAGAAGATATTTTTAAGGGATAAATGTAGGTGCAGGATACTTAGGCAGTTACTAGGCTTGTAGACAAAGGGACAACTGAGAAGCCTTGCCCAAATTCCAAGTTGACTCCAAGCAGTGTCTGGTTAAATGACTTGCTCAAGGTCACACAGTAGGCAAATGAGGGCTGAGGATATGAAACCTTGCACCACAGGAATATGACTGGCTTAGCACTCTGTGTCAACTGCCATTTCCCATTTCCTGGTCATTCCCATTCGCATTATTGACATCTCCAATGCTGATATTCCATTCATTCTAATAGTTCTACCTAGGTCACAAAATTCTGAATTCAGATCTTGGGAAAAGAGGACAGTTTCTATCTTAAAAAAAGCATAGGAAAAAATCAAGCAGCCTGCCATCACTGAGATCTTGAAGCAATATAACATATTTCTGGCAGCAAGATCAAGCCCTGCAGCATGTTAAAATTGCTTAAATGTTTACAGTGGTGTAATAGTTTATTGTAGGCATAAAACAAATCAACATTCCAAGAGGAATGTAACCATCTGTTGATGGTGTAGACGGGCTGCATATGTTGATAAAGTTACAGAATGACAATATAAGACAGCATAATGACAAAAAACACAGAAATTGTAACTAACAATCTTATTAAAATGTATTGCCTTATGACAATAAATGAAGGAATTCAAGAACTAATGGGACATAACCTAATACATTTGTTGTGAAAGGGTTGGGTGAAATAGTTGGTTATATAATATTTGCAGCCAAACTGCTTGATGGGAAAATTGGTTGCCATCAAAATGCATATTAATATATTTGTGTTTAGTCATATTGTCCTTGTTACAGTAGAAAAGTAAACAGCATAATAATATCAAAGGTAAAGATGATTTCTTAGTCTGCACTCTAAGCTATAAATATATGTTCTAAATTAAATGAACACACTTGGCAGGAAATGTGCTCTCAGATTTCAAGCAAATAAACAGAACCCTCTTAACCAGTACATTCACACATAAGAATGGTCATCTTTGGTTTCAGGCATGCAGCTGTAGAGTGCTATTACTGAACCTTACCAAGTACCTTTTAAAAGTAATAAGGGCTGTCTGCATATTTTCTAAAGTCCTTAGCCAATAATTTATATCCTTGTCTATAGCACACCCATGTGAGCCTTAATATGTTGCAGACCTGAACGACTGAGTGAGCACTTAGTCTGCAAATCTATTAAAAATGAGCTACAAAGAGAGAAGTTTGTGCAGAAAAACAAAATAAAACAGCAAAATAAAAATAATTATGACGTTTATAATATAAACCAAATGCGCATAAGTATTATTTGTACCAGCTTTAGTATTTGTCATAGAACTCTTCAATGGGAAGTCATTTACATTAATTTGTATTGCAAGAAAAGAAGCGGAAATGAAAACTTCATTTAAAGTGTTCACAGCGTGTTTACAAACCCAGTTCTTGACATACTGAAAATGTTTAATGCATAAATGTCTTGTCCTTTCCTATTTTACATTATTTATAACTGTGTTGTACACTCAAGTAACATTTTCTTCAATACTGAATGCCATCATTAAAGGCTGTTTTTTTATAAACCTAAGAGGTAGGATATTAAAATGATTTATATGCTAAGTGCAGGCAGTCAAGCCCTACATTTGTTGGATTTGAAAATATGACAAAAGCAGAACAAAAGTGGAAAGGTTTGCATGACTGAACCCAAAGAAGTAAGTTTAATTCTAATAAACTTACTGTTTTGGTAGAGCTAGGGACTGGTGGACTCGGTTCACTTCCTTAAGATTTTATCTCTAGACCTCTTACAGAACAGTGTTATCACCCACCAGCAGAATGACTGAAGGGCAGAAATAAAACCATAATCTTAAAATAACTTTTTTCAACGTCTGTTCTTTAGCAAGCCAGCATTTGTTATTCTGTGCAAACTCATATTTAGCAATCCAGCATTTGTTATTCTGTGCAAACCGAATTGTACATTTTGGATTCAAACATTACAAAATAATGAAGATCGTACATTTCTCAAATAAACCAATGGCAGCAATCATAAGTGGAAAACAATCACCCTTTAAATACAAACATTCTTTGAAAATGGCAGCTAGTCAGACAGCAGACTACCACTCAAATGTTTTAAGTATTTAACATAGTTATTTAAAATGCAATTACTGAAGAGCCCAACTGTTTTGGGGTATTTGTACATTTCCACTCGTGAACTGGTAACTTCAAAATGGAATCTTTTTGCATAGTACATGTGACGATTGGGGAGAGATGGGCAAAGGCTGCCAGCCTAGTCAAATAGGATTTGATATATAATTCTGACATTTGTAAATAAATGTAAAATACAGGCATGTTTTCTTGAGTGTAAAAGAACACTGTGAAATGTGGAACTGCAAAATATGCAACAACATTGCACTTTACTGACCCAGTGAAGCATGTTGTGACCCTTTCATCTTAGAATTCGGCTCCAGTGAGTCTGGATGAAGGTGTCATGCCCATTGTTTTAAGGCAGTGGCTTTGTCCTCTATTGAGGCCAAGAAGGTGGCAAATGCTTTGCTAGAGATTTTCAGCAAGGTAGGTTTCCCAAGGGAAATACTGTCTGACAGAGATGCCAATTTTATATCAGACCTGCTGGCTTGTCTGTTCAAGTCCTGTGGGGTGAAGCACATGAAGACCACCCCCTACCATCCCCAGACTAATGGTCTTGTTGAGAGGTTAAACTCTACAATCAAGTCCATGCTACGGGCATTTGCAGATCAGTTTAAGAGGGAGTGGGACAAATATTTGCCCCATCTGTTGTTTGCTTACAGAGAGGTTCCCCAGGAATCCACACATTTTTCACCCTTTGATTTGCTGTATGGGCATAGGGTGAGTGGACCTCTAGATTCCATTCAATATAAGTGGGAAGGTGAGTGTGAGTCTCACAAGGAGTCTGTTGTGGCATATGTCCTGAACCTCAAAATAAGGCTCAGGGAACTCATGGGCCTGGCCCAGAAGAACCTGGCAGAAGCCCAACAACAGAAAAAGGTGTGGTATGACAGGAATGTTCAAGCTAGAGAGTATGCTGTAGGGCAGCAGGTGATGGTTCTCATTCCTGTCAGACACAACAACAACTTGCAGGCAGCTTGGAATGGACCCTACAAGGTGGTAAGAAAGGTAAGTGATGTTAACTACATGGTGGAAGTGCTACGCAGATAGCAGGGGCACAAATTGTACCATGTTAACATGATGAAACCTTACCATGATAGGGAGGCCCTTGTGCTGAGCATTTGCAGTGGATTGCAGGAGGAGTCTGAAAGAGATCTTGTGACTGATCTCCTCAGTGAGGCTTGGGCTGACACCTTGGTGGAAGGGGTAGCAATGTCCCAGCAGCTATCTCCTAATCAGGTTCGAGAAATCCAAGCAGTGTTGCAGGAGTTTGGGGGCATATTCACCAGGAAACCAGGGAGCACCCACCTGGTGCAGCACTAAGTGGATGCAGGACCCCAAAGGCCTATCAGGCAGGCCCCTTATAGGGTGCCTGAGAGAGTCAAACAGACTCTGAGGGAGGAGGTACAGGAGATGTTGGAACTACGGGTGATTCAAGAGTCCAACAGTCCCTGGGCCTCACCAGTGGTGTTGGTGCCAAAGATGGATGGCAGCAAAAGGTTCTGTGTGGATTACAGGAAATTAAATAGTCACACAGAGGCAGATGCTTACCCCATGACTAGGATAGATAAGGCCCTAGAGCAGCTGGGTGGGGCTAAGTATCTTACAACCATTGATCTTACCAAGGGTTACTGGCAGGTGCCTTTGACTCCCAGTGCTAGAGAGAAGTCAGCCTTTGTGACTCCTTTTGGTTTGTATGAGTTCACAAAGATGCCCCTTGGGATAAAGAATGCCCCAGCGACTTTCCACCAGCTGGTAGATTATATCTTAGAAGGAGCAGGAGGGTTTTCCCTTGCTTACATGGATGATATTGATATCTACAGCCATTCCTGACAAGAGCACCTTCAGCATGTCAGGGAGGTGCTGGGCAGACTACAGAGGCAGGGTTGACCATTAAGCAGAGAAAATGTCGGGTGGGTATGGCGGAGGTCTCCTACCTAAGACATAGAGTGGGGAGTGGTAAGTTAAGGCCAGAACCTGCCAAAGTGGAAGCTATTCAGGCATGGCCTGCACCTGTTACCAAAAAGCAGGTGAGTGCATTCTTAGGGACAGCAGGGTACTACAGAAAGTTTGTTCCCAGTTATAGTACCATAGCTGCTCCCCTCACAGACCTGACAAGGAAGAACAGGCCAGATAAGGTAGTGTGGACCCCAGCATGTGAGCAGGTATTTCAGAAGCTTAAGGAAGCTTTGGGATGACCCCCTGTGTTAGCCAGTCCAGACTATAGCAAAGAATTTGTTGTGCAGGTGGATGCTTCAAACTATGGGGTGGGGGCTGTACTTAGCCAGATTTCTTCAGAGGGAGAAGAGCACCTAGTGGTTTATCTCAGTTATAGGCTCCAACCCAGGGAGGAATGGTATGCAGTGGTAGAAAAGGAATGTCTAGCCATAGTGTGGGCACTACAAAAACTTCAGCCTTATCTGTATGAAAGAAAATTCACTGTGATTACAGATCACAACCCTCTAACATGGTTAAAAAGAGCCAGTCAGCAAAATGCCAAGTTGCTAAGATGGGGTCTGGAGTTGCAAGCATATGAAATGTCAGTGCAGCACCGCAGTGGGAGTAGCAATGCCAATGCAAATCGGCTTTCAAGACAGGGAGGGGGTGAGGTACACCCAGATAGACCTGACACTCTCAAGTGATGTTTCTCAAGGGGCACTTGAAAAACTTGCTTGAGTTCCCCAGGTGGGGGGGAGATGTGATGATTGGGGACAGATGGGCGAAGGCTGCCTGCCTAGTCAAATAGAATTTGATATATAATTCTAGTATTTGTAAATAAATGTAAAATACAGGCATGTTTTCTTGAGTGTAAAAGATTACTGTGAAATGTGGAACTGCAAAATATGCGACAACATTGCACTTTACTGACCCAGTGAAGCATGCCGTGACCCTTTCATTTCAGAATTCGGCTCCAGTGAGTCTGGATGAAGGTTTCATGTCCATCATTTTAAGGCTAAAGTTTATGACCAGAATTTACATGTGGATGGTGCTTTATTGCTCTGGTTTCTGCTAGAGTATACATGTGAAATGTCTTTTCGTGTTGTAAGTTTCTGAGCAGGTCTTAGATTGCTAAATAATACAGTTTGTGGTCTGAGAACTCAGACCAGGTGTCATGATGATGCAATATGAATACTGGGAAAACTTAAGTGTTAAAATGTTGTAATTTTGGAGGGCCTAAGCAGAGCTGTTGGTTAGTGTTTAAAAACTATTGTTCAACAAGAGACCGAGAGGATTTTGATCTTGGATATCTAACTCAGCACTCTGCCTAAGCTCACATGTAAGTTTTAGCACTGTGATTTCTTGTAGGAATAGTTAAAGCTAGTAAATATTAATTAGGTATTTTTCTTTGAAATCAGACCTGCCCTACTGTATTATTTTAAGTTTCTGTGTGATGTCTGAACTCTTATATATCTCTGTGATGTAGTAGTTTTGTCTTGTGTTTTAATTATTTATTAAATATTTTTAAAACATTCTACCTGTGGCTGGTTTATGTAGAGATAAACTATGCTTTAGAGTACATTATATATTTATAGAGTTTACTGTCTAAGCCCTTCCAATAAGCCTAGACTGAATAGTCACATTACCATTGGATTATAATATTGCACAGTAATAATTGGGTACCCTTTTAAGGGCCTTTTAGTAGCTGCTATTATTAGCTGGGTGGTGGCAGTAATTACTACTGTATAGTCTGAGTAAAGGGGCACAGCTGGAGAATCTGTGTCAGCCTTTCCCAGGATTGTCTGTGAAGTTGTATAAATACTTATCCCAAAGTGTGTGTTGTGTCAGCTACTTGGTAGGGACACAAAGCACTGGTTGGACAGAGAGGGTACTGGAGGTTCTAGCTTGCCCAGCTAGGCTGAGACCTGCCCTATCGCTGCGCCATTGGGGAGTCTTATTGGGGACCTGGTGAGCAAAGGAGCAACCAGCCCCAGACTGACTGTGATCTCTGTGTGCACTTAAGGGAAATTGTACTTTACTGTGTGTATTAGTTATCCTTTCCTCTCTTCTATGAGACGACCTCCCTGGTGTTAGTGGTGAGGATTGAGGCTCCTTTATTGCTGGGTCAGGGCACGGTCATCACAGTACACATCTATGCCTTTATGTCTGCATAAAAATACAAAGCATTTTGTATGAACTTAAACACTTACACAGAATCTGTAGCATGAGGTCATATGTGACATAAAACCATGTCTTCTGATACCTTGTTTGAAAGAAAAAGATACTTACTGTTAAGCATGGGATATGTGGAGGTTATTTTCATGAGACTTGCTGGTAGGATTAAGTTACTTACAAAGGTATTGATGGAAATCTGGACCAGAATATAGCTGCAGATATGACAAAGTGATTGCACCTAATATGTCTCAATACAGGCAGGACTGAAGAAAGACATTCATATTATTCAAGTAATATAGGATTAAACAGTGAGATCAGCAAAAGTCTTATAGGTCTATTACAATTAAATGCCATGGTAAAAATGTATTTTTATATTATTTATATATATATATATATATATATATATATATATATATATATATATGTGTGTGTGTGTGTGTGTGTGTGTGTGTGTGCGTGTGTGAGTGTGTGTGCATCTCTTACCTGAAGCCTTGAAGCAATATATTCTATTTTTACCTAGTAAAAAATGTTATCTAGTAACTTTCATGCAGTCAAAGGTAATAACCAATGAGAGCAGAATTGGAGAAGTCCGGTGAGGTAAGATGAGTGCAATATTGGTGATAGTGATGTAATTTATTACTTTTTTTTTCTGTTTTTCACATTAGATCACAGTATCAACATGGTACAGTGACCTATACAACTGCTGCCCTACTGTATTTAGCAGTGAAAGGCAATCTTTCTCCAAGCATAATACCATGTCTAATATGTCTAATCAACATATCGGCTAACAAATAATATTTCCTCAACTGCATTTAAATGAGTTTGAATTTTGTGAAAACATTAAATAATAAACTGAAATGTTTGATCAGCAAAGCATTCCCCATCGCCTCTTTGTCCCCATGCAATAGGAAATCCCTTATGTAACTGACTAAGTAGTATTTATTGATTAAGTGAGTGAGTGATTGATTTGATTTTAAATTTGTTTACTACTGTAAAGCATTAGCCAAAAAGACTAATTTTAGGTTCCACTCTGTAGCAAACTAATGAACATTACATAAAACAGGATAAAATATTTTGTACATATCTTTCCTAAGGTACTCGTAGATTACTTAGCCATAAAAAACAATTTTAGGTTCAACCCTAGAGCAAATTAAAAAAACATTACAAAAAACAGGATAAAGTATTTTGAAAATATCTTTCCTAAGGCAGGTTACTTACAGTAAGTGCATACCTTTGTTCTTGAACAAGTAAAGTTGAGTTGCAAAGCAAAATAGTGCATAACTGCTGTGATATATAATAACAAGCAGACAGTTTCAAATATTATACGTACAGTCTATTTATTTTTGATGTATGTATGTATTTATTTTGAAACAAGTAATCTCTCTGATATCCCCTAAGTCTCAAACTACCCACTAATACAAGTGTAGTGGTCCAAAACAAAACAGTGTAAGAAACTTCTCTGTGTGGACATTTTTCAATTTGTGTATGTCTAGTTAATCACTATATATTAAAAAGCAGAAAAAAAGCAGAAAATGGTACTAAAAGTAGCAAACTTAAAAACATCCTAAATTAAAAAATAAAAAGCATATTTTGAAATATTATTAATATTATACAGAATTATTAACTCTAGTAGGTATTCTAAGTAGGGAAGCATCAGCTCGAACATCACACTGATGGGGAAGGGATGTGAATTTAACAGGTATACCAAGGACACTTTGTTTTACAGCACAATAAACCACTCTCTTGCCTGATAAAAAAGTATATATATGGTTAAAAAGCTTGTGAGGAAACTATGACGATTATTTTTGTTTTACTTGGATCACCTGTCTGTGTGCTTAATAAAAGATTTTCGACTGGAAACAGACTGCCTACCCTGTTTGGATGCTAACAAATACTTGGTAATTCTGCATAATGTTTCAAATTATATATTTTTACTATTTTTTTTTTATTTAGGATGAGTTTAAGTTTGCTACCTCTACTACCATTATCTGATCTGATTAATATACAGTGATTAACTAGATATGTATGGATTGAAAATCTTCCACGCAGAGAAGTTTATTACACTGGTTTTTTTTTTTTTTTTTTTTTTTATTCAGAAGTAATCAAAGCAGGGTAGGCAGTCTGTTTCCAGTTGAAAATCCTTTATTAAGCTTGATAGTTCCACACAGAGAAGTTTCTTGCACTGTTTTATGTATTTATTTTGTTAACTTGGTGGAGTGCTGATCCACTGAGGACCTTTTTGACAAAAGATAATGCATTGACAGAGCTGAGATTTATGAAGCATTTTATGATATATGCATGCAAACAGATTTATGAGCCATGTAACCTTGAAGTAGCATTAAAATCATCTACCAGTAAAAGTGGGTGGTAGCAAAAAACAATTCTGGGTCACTGCCACTTTGAGAGAGTACAAATCCCCCGTTGTAGCAATCATGAACAATGACATTTTATTCAATTTCATTTGATGAAATAGGATTTGCAGTAAAAAAAAAAAATGCTCAATTAAGAAAAATATGACTGACATGTTTCCACTAATATTTTTAAATACAATGCTAGAATCCCTTTACAGAACACATTTTTGCCACCCCCTTTACACACCATTCTTAATGGCCCATCTCCTAATGCACCATGTCCACACCAGGTTTACCAACTAGTCACCTATTGTCCAGACATACTCTAGAATTGCTGGGGCCTCTTATGGATCCTAAGGATGTCCTAGGGGGGGCAGCCATCTCTGCTTCCATCAGGGTTGGGGGGGGGTTCTTTCATATGTCCTATCAGTTTCCCTTTCCCTACCTCCAATGTTCATCGACCGCATCTCAGGACAACTCTCCTATGTGACCAGGTCTTCCCTTAGGAAGCATCATTGACAAACCCCTTCCCACCTAGGACAGGCACACCTACCCCGCCCTGCTTCTTCATCAGTCACCCAAGCAGCTGGGCCATAGTCAGGGCTTTATCCATCAATGCCACCTGTGCAGCCCCCTTTACCGAACACATTAGGAGTAATTCACCAAATACAAAAAAAAGATAATGTAATGGGATTATAAACAGAAGACATTTGTCGTTCCTTCAAACCATCATAATACTAAAAGGTCAACAGTAAAACTGTAATATCAACTCAAGCCTCTTAAGTCAACTGTAGTGGCAGAGAGTAATAAAGCCGTCACTATGGCCCAGATCATACAGGTTACAGTTTTGCAGAAAGGTGGATGGGCATACCTATTCTGGGTGAAGGGTGGAGTGCAGTAGATAGCATTGGCCTCTGTAAGGAGGTACAGTGATGCAGACAGTGGTCTATGAAAGTCTGTTAGCTCATCAAGCCACCACTTAATGTTAGCCTTCACAAAAGGTACGTGGAAATGAGCAACTAGATGTGGATGGCACTTCAGGCCTCTTAAGTGAATCAGATCACAAAAGTTCCAACTGAGGGTTGTGGTTAATGCCATTAGAAATGCCCACACAGCTAAAATGCCAGTGAAGACCAAGCAACCATCATGGTTGCCCAAATGATGGTATCACCCCTGTGGTTCTGGGTACACCTGCACTATAATAGAGCAAATGGTTTCAAATCCAGTAAAGGGAGACTAGATGGTCAGTAGACAGGGGGACATAAAGAATTTTGAAAATAAAAAAGGCAAGCAGCTTACATTGTTCAGTGCTGGCAAAACACTCAAAATATAGGGGACATTCTAAATCTGTCTGAGATGCATTTAATTTAGCTATATGTATGGGCACAATGAATGCAGAAATTGCTAAAATGCCATGCTCTAGGACAGTTCATTTTTGGGAAAGTAACAGAAAAAAATACATTTTCTATGTATTCACACAGACATATTGCTATCCAGATATTCAATTAGTAGTGTATAGAAAGACAAGGATGAGAATGAATTATAATTACTGGTGTTGCACAAGGATTAATCCTGAAGTAGTGTGTGTCATATTGACTGCATCACTGTTATACCGACAATAATGCACAACAGAGCATATGTTACTATGTAAATAATGCACTCCCAGGGGTGTTCTGAGGCCCAACACTGCAGGAGGAGGGCATCTGCGCCCAGAAGTTATTTACACTGTAAAACACATACCATTGAGGGCGTTATTGCGCTTTTGTTTTATGATTTTTTTTTCAATTACTATATCATTTTTTTAATATTTTGAGGTAAAAGATAGGCTTCAAACTTGTAGTAGTATATTTAATTGTATGTAATTGTTAGAGGAAGTATTTTACATTCAAAATATACGTTTTGTAATTATTTAATGTCTACACAAACAAACACACACACTTACACACACACACACAGACACACATTCAGAACCACAGACAGATATACTTACATATAAAGAGAAATATACATGCTCAGAAATAGACAGACAGACATACACACATATGGAAGAAAACATACTCACTCTAACTCTCAACAGTCACACATACATATTCAGAAGCACAAACATACAGACTCACACACATACTCATAAAAACAAACAGACGCACATTCAAAAACACAAACATACAGACATATATGTTGATGTAAATACACACACAGCACTTAATAGCTACTTGACTGTGCATGAACACATCTTAGAAGTTTCATAACCTGAATGTTTAAAATAGATAAATATAATACAATCTGTTATCAGTCTTCACCCCTCCCCCATTTTAATGTCCATTATTTCTGCTTCCAAGTGATTCTTTACTTAACCATTTTTAGTAAATAATGCCAGTAAAAGATAACTTAATTGAATACTTATAAAAATATGTTTGGATAGGCTGCCTGTTGCAGTCAGTGCTGCCTGTTGCTCTTTGTGTCTTACTCACACTTTTGCTCTCACACACGCAAGCACACTTACATATATGCGTGCATGCGCACAAACACGCACACACGCACACAAGCTTTAATTTTTTTTTACTTAGTTTTCCTTTTTAATTTACGCTCACTAAACAGCAAAGGGCTGTTTAGCAGAGTAAATAATGGTGGCTGTTAGCTTTTCAAATGTCTGAACTTGCACTGTAGCTTAATATGTTGCCATGAAGCAGCAGACATGTTTTTCAGCAGGCATTACCTGTACATTAACTCCATACAAGAGAATGTTTGAACAATCTGGGTAACTTTTAGAAGCCTATAGTTTTTGGCTACTAGCACATATTGACTTCCTTCATTTATTTACATTGTACCCATCATCCTTAATCCCTGCTAGCACATATTGACTTCCTTCATTTATTTACATTGTACCCATCATCCTTAATCTCTACTAGCACATATTGACTTCCTTCATTTATTTACATTGTACCCATCATCCTTAATCCCTACTAGCACATATTGACTTCCTTCATTTATTTACATTGTACCCATCATCCTTAATCCCTACTAGCACATATTGACTTCCTTCATTTATTTACATTGTACCCATCATCCTTAATCCCTACTAGCACATATTGACTTCCTTCATTTATTTACATTGTACCCATCATCCTTAATCTATACTAGCACATATTGACTTCCTTCATTTATTTACATTGTACCCATCATCCTTAATCCCTACTGGCACATAAAGACTTCTTCATTTATTTTTGTTGTACCCATCTTCCTTAATCACCTGTCTCCTTTGTTCAACAAGGATATAACAAAATGTCACATTAGCTGCAAAGTATTACTTCTGTACCCATTAATCAGTGTTGTTCCATAGTCTTATATGAATACCCTTAAATTAATTCATCAGTAAACCATCAAACACCTCTGATTTGCTTATAAGCTACTCTTTTCCCCAAGATGACCTTTGCTAATAGTGTTCTTAGTCAGCATATACCGAAGACCAACCTAAGCTCTGCACAGGCACATCTGCTTTCCATATCTAATGCTAAAAATAGATTAGGAAATGCTAGTTATCCAGTTTATGCTGGCAAATGATGCAGCATACTGCCTCTCATTTGTAGATTCATTTCAGACAAGTATGTTTGAAAAGCTAAGAACCTACCTTTCCTCTTAGCAGGCATGTCATCATACCTTTACTCTGATGAGCATATCTCCATATCATTACCTTTACTTTGAGTAGGCATGTCATTTTATTTATTTATTGACATTTGTTAACCAGGAAAGTCCAACTGGGTCAAGGGACCCATTTTCAGTGGAGGCCCGGGGAGAAAAGCTCCAGTACAGACATTAACAGATAGTACAGTATAATAATACAATACATTAGATACAAGAAAGATCATAACATTGCTTTAAGATGCAATCAGATAGTTTAGAGAATACAATATTTCAATGCATCAGTTTAAAGAGTATATATCTTACAAGTATGTATTACACAAAGAAATAGTTAAGACAGAATGTCTGGCAGGGATTATGGGGAAATGTATTAAATAATTTATAGGAATAATGTTAGAAGAGATGGAGAGGTTTGAGTGAAGTGCGATAGATAGGAGGAAGGGTATATGTGTCAGTATGTGGTGTTTAGAGAGTTAGGAGTTGAAGTATGAAGGTTGGTGTGATGTTTAAGGAAAGGTAGTGATGAAGTGGTTGGGGGTGATTAGTTTGGCAAGGACAGGCCAAGAGTTGTAAAGGTAGTTCTTTACAGCAAGCTTGAAATTTTTGGGCTGTTCAATTCTGATAATGTTATTTGGGAGATTGTTCCAGAGTTTAGCTATGGCATAGGAATAGGGACATTCGCCAGCTCTTTTTCTAGGTTTGTATACTTCTGTAAGTAGCTTGTTATTTGAGCGGAGATTTCTAGTGGGACAGTAGGTGTGGAGGAGTACGAATACCCTGAAGGGCCATGTGACTGTACCATTACTCTCTGTGTCGAGTATAAATACCGTGAAGAGCCATGTCACTGTACCATTACTCTCTGTGTCATATCACCATGCCCTTACTGTAAGGGGGCATGCTACTGTCCCATTTATCTCAGAGAACATGCCACTGTACCTTTAGTCTGAGTGAACATGTTATTGTTCTTTTACTCAAAGTGAGCATTTCATCCCACCTTACTTTTTGCAGACATGTCACTCTACCTCTTCTCTGAGTGGGCACGTCACCATACCATCAATTTGAGTGGATATGTCATTGTGCCTTTACTCTGAGTGAGCATATTATCATATCCCTACCTTTACTTTGAGTAAGCATGTCACAGTACAGATACCCTGAAGGGTCATGTCACTGTACAGATACCCTGAAGGGTCATGTAACTGTACCATTACTCTGTGTGGGCATATCTCCATGCCCTTACTCAGAGTGGGCATGTCATGGTACCTTTACTCTGAGTAAGCATGTTACCAAGCCATTACTTTGTGTAGGCAAATCAATGTACCTTTAATTACAATGGGCACATCACTCCTTAATTCTGAGTGTTATGTCAATGTACCTTTAGTCAGAGTAGTCATATTGTTATACCATTATTCTGAGTGAGAACATCAATGTACCTTTAGTCTGAGTGGGTATGTCAACATACCTTTACTGACTGGGTATGTTAATGTAGCTTTAATCTCTGGTGGCATTTATGTGCCATTTTCCTCAATGACCATGATAGTGTACCTTTAATCTGATTGGAAAGTCACTGTACCATTACTCTGAGTGGTCATTATCACTGGAATATTGTTATGAGTCAGTATGTCATTGTGCAATTACTCCAACTGGATATATACCATATATTCAGTCTGTGTGGGCATGTTACCATAACATTACTCTGAGTGGGCATGCATCATATTATTAATCTGAGTCAGCATGTCATTATACTCTTAACTCTGGCACCTCAGTGTACCTTGAGTCATATTGCTATAGCATTATTTTGAGTACATCACAGTACCTTTAGTCTGAGTGGGTATGTCACCATACCTTTACTGTGACTGTGTATGTCACAGTACCTTTACTGTGAGGAGGCATTTCACTGTGCTACTTTACTCAGTGGGCATGTCACTATACTTTTATTTTTAAGTGGTAGTATCACTGTACCATTACTCTGAGTCATTATCACTGGACCATTGTTATGAGTCAGCATGTCATTGTGCAATTACTCTGAGTGGATATGTGCCATGCACTTAGTCTGCATGGGAATGTTACCATAATGTTACTCTAAGTGGGCATGCACCATACCATTACTCTGGTTCATAGGTTCATAGATTAGTACTAGGCTAACTGCCCTTGCGAGCCATTTTAAGCCTAGCCAATTATCCCTTGTGAGACTCAAACCCTGCATCTTGTGTTTGTAAGTCAAACACCTTAACCATTAGGCCACCTCTAGTCAGCATGTTACTATACCTTTACTCTGTGTGAGTATGTCGCCATAACTTTATGGTAAGTGGATATGTACCACACAGTTATTCTGAGTTCACATGTCATTGTACTGTTACTCTGAGTCAGCATGTCACAGTACCTTCATTCTGAGTGGGAGTATCACTGTACCCCACTCTGTGTAAGCATACTTTAATAAGTTTACTCTTGAGTGGACATATCATTGCTGCTTTACTTTGTGTGGACATTTCACCCTAATTTTACTCTGAGTGGTCATGTCACTATCACTGTACCTACCAACATAAACATTTCAACAAAATCCCAAGTTAAAGACCATGCTGCTTAATCCTAGGAGTATGAACATAAAACTGCACTCATTGCAAGCATTCTTAACCCTGGAAAATGCTGACATCTGTGCAGTTACAGAAACCTGGTTCAAAGCTGTGGAGAGAACCCCAGCCATACCTGGTTACTCATCCTATCATATATTCAAACCCCAAACTGTGGGGAGTAATGCCAAAGGAGGTGGAGTTTCAATATACATTAAAGACATACAGCCCTCCAGGCTGGTCAAACAGTGTGACGCACAGGAGACATGCCAGGTGCAGTTAACCATTGATAAGATGCCTATACAAATCATAGCTAGCTACAGGCCCCCAAATCTGACTCAAGATGCCCAAACTGCCTATCTAGACCTCTGCATATCTATCAAGATTCAACCCTTTACCCTGATCCTGGGTGACTTTAACTAGCCAAACATAGACTGAAAGCATTACTCATGCCAGAACACAAATGCCCAGAGATTCCTAAATTTTGTCAGTGCAAATGCTTTGGAACAGCTAGTCGATACCCCCACAAGAGGTGATAATATCTTGGACTTGGTATTAACCAACACGAGTAACCACTGCAGCATCCCTATATTATCATCCTTCCTGGTAAGATCTGACCATAAAGCGGTAACTTTCGAAGTCACCATCTCCCCCAACCCCCCCCCCCCCCCAGCTAGGGTCAAACAAAAAATTCTCTAAAGCTGATTACAGCCTCCTGAGGGATGGTGTAAACAGCTTCACAGCCCCCTCACCCTCTCTAGGAACTGGCACCAGTATCCAAAACTATGCCAAATAACTACACGAATATTTATATGGATGCATGGAATCAGGAATACCTGACAGGACTAAATCATCCTCCGCAGGGAAGAGTAAACCTGTCTGGTGGACATCTGCAATAAATAAACTCTATAACAAAAGAAAGAAAATTGCTGTCCAGGACCAAGAAGGAACAGGTGCCCAATTGGAAGCAATCTATCCTTAACCTAAACAAGCAAATAAGAGCACTAGTGAAATCCTCCAAAGCAAACTTCGAGTCCAAATTGGCCACATCTACTAGAGGCAAGCATAAGGCTTTCTTCACATATGTCCGTAATCTCAAAGGTAGCACTCAGATCTGTTCAGAACTGGTGGTCAAGGACACCACATATACAAATGCCGTAGATATAGCAAACTTGCTGGCTGACAGATTCAGTGAAAATTTCATCCCTGTGCCCCCCCCCCATCAGTAAATCAGGACATTCCCAGTCCCTGCCCCCTTCCCCTTATATGTAGGGATCAGGTCATCACTGCTGTCTCAAAGGCAAAAAATACAGCCTCCATGGGACCTGATAACATCCCAGGCTGTATCCTACATGAACTCAGGCAGGAGCTTCCAGCTCCATTAGGTGCCCTATTCAACCAAAGCCTGAGTACCGTTTTTGTCCCAGCTGAGTGGAGGACAGCTACTGTCATCCCTTTACACAAAGGTGGAGCATCCACCGATCTGGGAAATTATAAACCTATCAGTCTAACTAGCCTGATCTGCAAGGCCATGGAACAGATTATCATGGACTTCATTAACAAGGATATTGGCAACCTCCAAACACTTGATTCCACACAGTTTGGCTTTGTCAAAGGGAGGTCATGTCTGTTAAATTTGGTCAACTTTTTTGAGACAGTCACCAAAGCTATGGATGAGGGGAAGACAGTTCACGCTGCCTACCTTCACCTTGCTAAAGCCTTTGACACTATTCCCAACTTGGGCATAATAGATAAACTCTCTCATCTAGGCATCAATCCATATGTTACCAGATGGGTAGCTAACTGGCTCACTGATAGAACCCACCTAGTCAAAATAGGGGAAGCCACCTCAAGCAGTAGACCAGTATCGAGTGGCATACCCCAGGGTTCGGTCTTGGGGCCTCTGTTATTTGGGATATACTTTTCTGAGGTGCAGGCCAAAACCAGTGGGCTATGGCTGAACAAGTTTGCAGATGACTGCAAGCTGGGTGCTGTCATAAATACCTCTAGTGATGTGGACATCCTCCAAGAGTGTCTCACTCAAACAAATGACTGGTGCCAGAAACATGGCCTCAAACTGAATATAAAAAAATGCATCATCATCCCCTTTGGGGAGAGTGATGTCCCCATAAATTATCACATTAATAACAATGTCCCAAGCATGCAGTCAGTTGTGAAGTATTTGAGCAACCAAACTGATAGCAACCTGACTTTTGACCACCGTGTTGCTTCATTATATGGAAAGCTTTCTACATGGCCCATCTCATAAGTAAGAGTATCTCATCCAGGGACAAGGAGGTCATAATATCCTTTTATTCTTCCCTTATAAGGCCCATTATTTACTACAATGCCCCATTCAGCATGTAACTCACAAAGCACATGCAGCAGCTGGAGGGACTACAGGGGTTCCTCACCAGGAGAATCCAGGGCCTCAAAAATCCACCATACACAGATAGGCTAAGAGCCCTATCCCTCTACTCTGTTTCATACAGACTTCTCAGAAGTGACGTCTGTCTGGCATACAAGGCAATCTCGGACCTCGCCTTGATGGGACTGCTGCATATCCGCAAGCCAAGCTCCACTCGAGTAACCCACACACACAGCCTCAACTTGGTCTGTGATATCAATAGCACTTGTTGGTGGGGCAGATTTTAGTCCCAGAGATTGCCCCATCTGTGGAATAGACTCTCTCTCTCTATGTCAAGCAGAGTACCTCTTTACCCCTTTTTAAGTGCAACCTGTATAACTGGATGGGAAATAGAAAACACATCCCTGGGATTCCACCCGTGCCCCTGCTGGACAGGTACATCAGGTGCTGATTTGCCTATACATGAACTAAACTTTTGGCAAACCTTATAAGGGCCTCAGGGCCAATAGCTAAGCCTAGTAACTTCCTATGATCCTGTGATCCTATGATCCTATCTCACTTTAATTTTACTCTCTCTGAACATGTCACCATAACTATACTATGAGGAGTCATGTCCCCATACCTTTACTCTGAGTCACCGTGTTACAATACCATTACTCTAAGTGTGCATGGTACCATATTTTTAGTCTGCGTAGACAAGTTACTATGGTGTAATGTAAATCTACTACTTTGCTTGATCATTAATCATGTTTCTAACTCTATAATATTATTTTGTTCTACACACAAAAATAACTAATCCTAAACTAGTATATTTTTACTTGCATTTGGTTTGTGTATTAATAATTTACTTTTCCCATTACTATTACTTGTATTTCTCTCCTAACATTTATTTGTAACTTCATGGCTAAGCACTTGAAAATCAGTCAACAGACCACTTCAAGTCTAGGCAATAAACTATATTCAAAAGTTTCTCCCAGTTTCAAGAGGGTAACACAACACAGACATGGAGGGAAGGGGATTTTGAGGCTGTTCATCCAATTATCTAGATTCACCTTGAAGGTGACAATGTCCATCTTAGGATTTGCTCCACAAGACTTCACAGAAGATGGACCCAGACCATGTGAGCATTTCAGGCCAACAAATGTATATAAGTGAATGAACAAACACAGGAATAAATAAAAGAATAGATAAATAAATAGCCATAACTCACCATATTCTGATACCAGAGAACAGTCCTTACTATATATTCTTTATCACCTGCTCTTCAAGCCTTTGTCTCTTAACATTTACTGTTATATTGAAACTAAGAAGTAATTCCCAATTAGCAAATAGGTATGTATTTAATGGACATAAAGCTTTAGGTTGTTTCAGCCAGTATCCGACTATGCTAAGCAAAAATGAGCAAAAATGACAGACATCACAAGACAATAATACTGTATGACATGTTTGCCTAACTTAATTTATTTTATTTATTTCAGTTTGATTACCGGGGAAGTCCACTGGGCCAAGAAGTGCCCATTTTCAGTGGAGGCCCGGGGAGAAAAGCTCCACAAGCAATACAATGAAACATGGTTACATAAAGTTAATGGTATAATACAAGAGTAAGATTCAAGCAGTCAGGAAATACATTTACATAAAATGTGCGAAAAGAGCAAGCATAATGAAGCAATACAGTGCAGAGTAAAATAACAAAAATACATAGATGTGCCAAAAAACTCTTTTTTTTTTTTTTTTTTTTTTTTTTCCAGACTGAAAAAAAAGTTGGAGTCAGGAGAAAGTTTAGAAATGTCAGGAAAATCATGGAGGTAAGAAAGGGCCAGGAAGTGCAGAGTTCAGGGAAAGAGATCCCTGGAAATTATATCTGGTGAGAGCAGGAACATTTCCATTTGGATGACAGATATTTGAGAAGTAGGGTCTTGAAGGATTCGGAGTTAGGTATAGTCCTAAGAGAAGGAGGGAGAGAGTTCCATTTTTTACCTAGAGAGAAGGAGAGTAGAAGTTGGCCGGCAGGACGTTTAGGTTTGTGGATGGAGATAAGGTTTTGGTGTTCAGATCTCAGAGATCTGTTTGGAGTGTATGGTGGAAGGATGTTTATTAAGGCAGGGCATGAGTCTGGGTAAAATATTAGTTTGTGAGCAGTGGTTAGTTGGAGATAGTCCAGGTGGTTGGGAAGTTCAAGCCAATTTAGAGATCTAAGGGTAAGGCAGTGGTGAGTTGAGGTTTTGGATTTGGTTGCGAATTTAGAGATCTTATTATAGCAAGTTTCAAGTTTTGAGATGTTGGAAATAGACAGATTGGTTAAAAGAGGGGCTCCATAAAGAAGAGAGGGTAGAAGATATGTAATTGCCAGGGTGTGCCTAGAGGAGTTTGAAAGAAATTGGTTGTTTCTGTAGAGCATACCTAACTTTTGGTGGGTTTTCTTTATGTTTTGTTGAATGTGGAGATCGAATTTTAGGTGTTCATCTATGGTAATGCCGAGTAGTTTAGCGGAAGGCACTACTTCTATAGCAGTGTTGGTTTGGCTGAGGACTTTGAAGGAATCTTTGTCAAAGGATGAGGAATGTCTGGAAGGGGTGAAAATAAGAATTTTGGATTTATTGGAGTTGAGGGAGAGGTGGTTTTGGTGCATCCAGTTCTCTGTGGTGGAAAAGGCTATTTGTGTTTTAGTCTGGAGTTCAGAAAAGTTAGAGGCAGCACAAACTAAGGTGGAGTCGTCAGCATATTGGATGACTGTGGTGTCAGGTATGACAGAGTGTAGATTATTTATAAAGATGTTGAAGAGCATGGGTCCGAGGATGGACCCCTGGGGAACACCGGTTGGTGTGGGCAAGAAGGAAGAGGTAGAGTTCATCCATCTGACAGCCTGAGATCTTTCAGATAGGTAGCTGGAGAACCAGGAAAGAGTATGTGGGGAGAGATTAAGGTTGGCGAGATGAAAGAGTAGGTGTGTATGAGAGATGGTGTCAAAGGCTTTGGATAGATCTAGTAGTATTGTGGATACAAGGAGTCCAGAGTCTCGGGCTCGGTTGACTGTTTCAAGGAAGGATAGTAAGGCAGTAATGGTGCTATGGCCGGGGCGGAAGCCATGTTGGGTGGAAGTAAGAAGGTGATTCTGTGTTAGGAAAGGTAAAAGCTGGTGGTGGACACATTTTTCTAGAACTTTAGATATTGGAGAGAGTAGGGCTATGGGGCGGAAATTAGAAATAGTGGTGTTTTTTCCTCCTTTGTGGAGAGGTAGGATGTAGGCTGAACGCCAGAGTTTGGGTACGTATGACTCATTTAAGGATCTGTTTATCAGGATACTAATAGGCAGAGCAATACCTTCAGCTGCGCATTTGAGGAAGGAGGAGGGTATGTTGTCAGGGGCATTAGAGCATGGTTTAAGATTAGATAAGAGCCTTTTTATGAAGCTGGTTGAAACTGGTTTGAACTGGAAATTCAAGAGACATTTGTTAAGGTTATTGGGAGTTGAGGAGAGGATGTTAGGTGGATTATTGTTTGGGAATGTTTTGGTTAGATTAGCTAGGGATTCTGTGAAGAAGGTGTTGAAGTGAGAACTCAATTCCTTGTCAGTTAAACTAGGGTCTGGGCAGGGATTATTTTTGGACCCTGGGTGTAGAAGGGAGTTAACTGATTTCCAAAATTGTTTTGGGTTCTTATTTTTGTTAGACTGCAGTTTACTATAGTAATTTTTTTTGTCTAAAGTGATTAGTTTTTTTACTTGGTTGCGAAGTTGGGTGTATTGGAGGAAGGAAGAAGGCAGTTTGGTTTTTTGATAATGCTTCCAGGCTTTGTCTCTGTGATGCATGATTTGTTTAGTCTCTTTTGTCAGCCAAGGAGCAGTGTTAGTTTTGATTCGTTTGTTTCTTAGAGGGGCTAAGCAATTTAGAATGTCTAGGAAAATAGAGTTGAAATGTTCTACAGCATTGTCTAAGGGGAGAGTATTAAGGATTTGCCAGTTGATTAGTTTGAAGGTGTTTGAGAAAATTGTAGGGTTAAAGTTGCTGAGATTTCGAGTTTGAATGTACTGGTGATGAAATTGGGTGGAATTAGCTGACCGGTGAGTGAAGGCAGGGAGATGGTCACTAAAAGTATCGGGGATGGTGCCTGAGAGAATTATTTTGTTGGGATGAGAAACTAGAATCCAGTCCAGGATGGATCCAGGAGGATGGATTTTGTTAGGACGAGTTGTTGAATGGATTACTTGGGTGAAGTTGTATAGGTTAATGGATAGAGAAGGGGAAGGTGAGTTGATTTTATTCCAGTCTATATTAACGTCACCAAGAATGTAAGTTTCATATTTTATTTCAGTTGAGGCCCAGTGAAGAATATTTTCAAGGGTAGAGATGTTGTCACCTGGGGAGATATATAGGGAGATAAAGCAGATATTCTTACGTCTATTCAGTCTGAGGAGACCAGCAGTTAATTCAGTATTTTTGAATTGTGGGGTTGGGATTTGCAGAGGGATTAGAGAGAGATGGTTAGAGTAGATTAGAGCAGAGCCTCCACCTTTTTTATTTAAACGATCATTTCTAAGGATGTGGAAGCCTGGAGGTAAGATTTCAGGGTCAGTAATATAAGGTTTTAGCCAGGTTTCAGAGATGGCTAAGATGTCTGGTTGATTATGGTTTATCCAAGCTTGTAATTGGTGGGTTTTATTGTTGAGGCTCTGAGCGTTGATGGTGAAGAATTTAAGTGTATTAGGAGAGGAAGTAGAGGAGGTAGCGGAAGGGGGGAAAAGGGTGTTAGTAGAAGAGGAGGAAGGGGGAGGAGGGAAGGGGTTGTTTGTCTGGAGGCAAGGGCCTGGGTTAGGGTGGATATCTCCAGATAAGGCTATGGCATTTCTGGGACCAGCTTTTGGCCTTTTGGGTTGGTACAATAGGGTGTTGTTTGGGATTGGCTGTGGTTTAGGTTTAAAAATGTCAGTGGAGGTGGGAAAGACTTTGGGCTGGAAAAGGTAAAGCAGTTTAGGTGGAATGAGGAAGGAGGATATGTAGTGGAAATGATTGAGTAGTGGAGGGAGAAAATGAGTGTAAGGGATGGTGTAAGCAAAAGGGCAGGATGGGGGAGATTTGAAAGAGAAGGAAGTAGCATGATAAAGAGGAATTAGTAAGATGAGAAGGGAGCAGGGGAGTCGGGTAGTAGTGAGAATTTGGGAGGGCATGTTTACGAAGGATGGGTTAAAGAAGGGTACAAGTGGGAAGGAAGAGAAAGGTCTAAGAGGAGAGGAGGTGAAGAGGAAGAAGGGGTGTTATAATTTGGTAAATGGGAGAGGAGGAGTTTAGATGAGAGGGTGTAGGTGAGAGGGGAGGGGGAGTAGGAGTAGTGAGGGAAGGGTAAGAGAAGAAGGATTGAGGGAGGAGTAAGGGTAGTGTGGGAGGAGGGAGAGAGGGAGGGGAAAATAAAAAGGAGGGCTGAGAATGGCTAATTGATAAAGGATGGAGGGGTAAAGGAAGAAGATAGTAATTGGTTGATTGAGGTATGAAGGAGGAGTCTGAAAGGTATATATGTAGAGGTGCAGGGGGCGGGTAGGAAATGGGGGCAGGGTAGGGGAGCGGAGTGAGCCCGCAGGGCGAACGGAGCAGGTAGAGCCAAAGGAGAAGAATGTGAAGAAGACAATCAGTAGAAGTGGTAGTCAAAGGTAAGCTAGCAGTGAGTTGTGAGAGAAAGGAAGACTGAGGGAGAAAGGAGTGGAGGGAGGATATATGGATGAAGGCCAGTAGGAGAAGGTAAGAGGTTTTATAGGGGTAGAGAGGGGGTGTTTAAGGAGGAGAGAGGGGGTGTTTAAGGAGGAGAGAGGACAGATAGGTGGACCTGGGAGAGGAGCACAACCTAGTGGCAAGTCAGTCTCAGGTGGTGAGGACCCAGAAAGAGAGATATCAGGTAGAAGGAAAGGAGTGAGATATCATGGACCAGGATAGAGGGAGTAATTATAAAAAGGTAGAAAAGGATTAGTTAATCAGTGTGAGAGAGAGGGGTTGTGGCTGCTGGCTAGCCTGGTAGGTAAGCGTACTGCGACCTGGTGTAGAATGTCTATTATTACTACTAGGTATTAAGCAGTACACATACTTTGCTTAAAGTCTTTGTTAGGAGTTGTACTCAGGGAGCAGTATGAGCTCTTAGTTAGTTTTGCACTTGTCCTTTTCTGTGGGTTCTTGGCAAGGGCCTCTGGGAGGGCACTGTTGGTGGGTTAGAACAGGATAGGCAGGAGCCTAAGTTTGCTTAAAGTCTTTGTTAGGAGTTGTACTCAGGGAGCAGTATGAGCTCTTAGTTAGTTTTGCACTTGTCCTTTTCTGTGGGTTCTTGGCAAGGGCCTCTGGGAGGGCACTGTTGGTGGGTTAGAACAGGATAGGCAGGAGCCTAAGTTTGCTTAAAGTCTTTGTTAGGAGTTGTACTCAGGAGCAGTATGAGCTCTTAGTTAGTTTTGCACTTGTCCTTTCTGTGGGTTCTTGGCAAGGGCCTCTGGGAGGGCACTGTTGGTGGGTTAGAACAGGATAGGCAGGAGCCTAAGTTTGCTTAAAGTCTTTGTTAGGAGTTGTACTCAGGGAGCAGTATGAGCTCTTAGTTAGTTTTGCACTTGTCCTTTTCTGTGGGTTCTTGGCAAGGGCCTCTGGGAGGGCACTGTTGGTGGGTTAGAACAGGATAGGCAGGAGCCTAAGTTTGCTTAAAGTCTTTGTTAGGAGTTGTACTCAGGAGCAGTATGAGCTCTTAGTTAGTTTTGCACTTGTCCTTTCTGTGGGTTCTTGGCAAGGGCCTCTGGGAGGGCACTGTTGGTGGGTTAGAACAGGATAGGCAGGAGCCTAAGTTTGCTTAAAGTCTTTGTTAGGAGTTGTACTCAGGGAGCAGTATGAGCTCTTAGTTAGTTTTGCACTTGTCCTTTTCTGTGGGTTCTTGGCAAGGGCCTCTGGGAGGGCACTGTTGGTGGGTTAGAACAGGATAGGCAGGAGCCTAAGTTTGCTTAAAGTCTTTGTTAGGAGTTGTACTCAGGGAGCAGTATGAGCTCTTAGTTAGTTTTGCACTTGTCCTTTTCTGTGGGTTCTTGGCAAGGGCCTCTGGGAGGGCACTGTTGGTGGGTTAGAACAGGATAGGCAGGAGCCTAAGTTTGCTTAAAGTCTTTGTTAGGAGTTGTACTCAGGGAGCAGTATGAGCTCTTAGTTAGTTTTGCACTTGTCCTTTTCTGTGGGTTCTTGGCAAGGGCCTCTGGGAGGGCACTGTTGGTGGGTTAGAACAGGATAGGCAGGAGCCTAAGATTCAGGCGCGGACACAGGAGCCAGGGATGCTCAGCAGCCGGGGGCCAGGATACAGAAACTAATGCAGTTCTACAGGACATTTCACAAGTTCCAAATGGTGGTGAATTTAGTAATGTAGCATAGATGGGTTCAAAGAAAAGTTGCAGTCTCATTCCTATCAGGGATGCTGTTAGAATCTTCATAATAGTGCTGTAGGGCATTTAACAGCAGAGGGACCGCATGGATAATAAAATGGCATCTCTTTAGTCATCTGCCAGAAGAAACGCCACCAGTGAGAAGTTCAAAGAACTTTTCAGGCAATGAATTAAAAAACAAGGAAAAATTAAAAGGGCGGGTGGTTATTGTGGCTGCATCCTGTGAAAATAACAGTTCTTTCAGGTTTCTGAGTTCCAAAAAAACAGTATCTTAGGGTTACAGTTTCATAAAAATATCAGTTGTTTAGTTAGTTTTTCACATTCCACACATGCCCTCCTATCATTAGGCTGTCTCCAAAATGTTTTGGCCGTACATCTTGACCAGGTGTCAGTTATAGTTCTCTGTTACATGCACTTTGGTACATGTACTTCACAAAACAGTCATAGCTAGGCTGATATACTCCACATATTCAGTGTATTCCTTCCAGGTGATCCTTCAGATGAAGAACTACCTTTCTGAGGAGCTTGGGATTAGATACATCCTTTTGCACAAGGATAACTGGTGATTACAGGCTCATTACCGACTAATAGATTATTACCTAGCTTCCTCTTTGAGAGGATATTCTCACATACTATCCTGTAGCAAACATTTAAAGGCTCATTATTTATTTATTTATTTAGTAACGCATAAATTGGAATATTTAAAACAAATTCCCTTAGATGAAGCTTTCATCTGCTTCAACAACCTATCCCTTGAAACCCTAAATAAAGAGGGAGGTCATCATACTGGTTAACATTCTTGCCTTGCACACACAAGGTGCAGGGTTTAATTCTCACATGGGTTATTTGGCTAGGCTTAAAATGATCCAGAAGGGTAGTTAACCTAGTACTAACCTATAAACCTATAAACTAGCACACCCCCACCCTTCATGAAAAGGGTAAAATTTAACTCCGCTCCTTGGCTAAAAAGATCAACAAAACAACTAATGCAAAACAGAGATAAAGTATGCAAAAAGTGGCAAAAAAAAAACAAAAATCCTACCACCCTACAAAATTGTAGGCAACTCCAGAACCACATTAAAAAAACAAAAAATCAAAAAGAAAAATGAGTACCACCTAAAATTCCAGTCCAACAACAGAAATATCCCAAAATAAATTCTGGACAGGCATCTCTTTACTTCTAAACCCTGCACTAAGGCCAAACCCACTCCATTTCCTAACAAAAGTAACCCAGATATAGCTACTCTCTTCAACAACCACTTTAGCAACACTATATCCAACATTACATCCAACTTTACCCAACACCATACTATACCAACCTCTTCTACCACAAGCCCTTCATGTCTTTCCCTCTTCTCCCACACCTCTCCCTCACCATCTATTCAAGACTCTACTGAGTTCTACAACTCTTGTGCATCCTCCTTCTCCTTAAAACCTATTCCCTCTTCAACCATAAAATGCCTATTTCTCAAACTTAAACCAAGCAGTAATGTTGCAGATGATCTGCCCACAGATTACCTAAGACTTGCCTCACATGCAATTGTCTACCCCATTAGCATTCTTATAAATAGATCCATCCTTGAATCCTACATCCCAAATGCCTGGAAACTGGCATTTATTCTACCCTTCTATAAAGGCGGTGACCCCACAGATCTCTCCATCTACCACCCAATTGCTACTATCTCCCTTATTTCTAAGATTTTTGAAAAAGATATACAGACTCAACTTCTTGACTGTCTCACCAACAATCAAAGTCTTTCCTCTACACAATATGGATTCAGGCCAGGGCACAGCACAATGACTGCCATTATCTGCTTCATGGACATAATCAATAAGGTAAGGGACTCTGGTAAATATGTCTCATCCACCTTCTTAGACCTTTCTAAAGCCTTCAGTTCTGTTTCTCATTTCCCTTCTTCTGAGCCAGCTCTTGCTAACTGGACTTTCCTCCCTTCACTCAATTGGTTTTCATGCTATCCATCTAACAGGCAATAAGCATTTACATGGAACACCTCCCTATCTTCTTATCTCCCTAACCCCACAGGGGTACCCTAAGCTTCCATACTGGGGCCCCTACTCTTCAGCACCTTCATTAATAAGCATCAATTATCTTTCACTCATGACTCTCTTATTCAATATGCAGATGATTCTGCAAGCATTTGCTCTGCTGAATCCATTCCCAAGCTCCAACATATTACTCAACTAGCATCCTCCTACATCGTAAACTGGCTTACCAAAAATCACTTACTGCTCAATCCCAACAAAACTAAGTTACTTGTTTTTACCCCTAAGACATGTACCCCATTAAACAAAGACATATTCACTATACTCTCCTACAACAATACACCAATTACAATAGTCTCCAGTACTAAACTACTAGGTGTCATTATAGATGAGCACCTTAAATTTGATCTTCATGTTCAACACAACATTAAAAAATCTACCAATAATTGGGCTTACTGTATAGGCAAAAACACTTTGTTACCCCCACTAGTAAAAAGTCCATAGCCATCACCTATATTCTACCTTCTCTAACATATAGTGCTCCATTACTCACAAATTTACCCTATAACCTAAAATCCAAGGTAGAAACTTGCTACAATAAAATTGCCCAATTTTCAACAAATGGCTCCTATTCTACCTACCACTGTACAGCATTACACTCTGTAAATTGGCTTGAGCTACCGCAATATCTCTTAAATGCAACTAATGACAGCACACAAAATTGTATACAAACCCTCAGTATTTCTTGCCTTCTTCTCACTATTCACCTTCTGCCTATCCAACAGATCACTTAGATCTGAAAATCAACATCTTCTACAAAGTCATAAACCTAAACGCCCAGCTGGCCAACTCCTATATTACCAAGAAGTGGAACTCCCTTCCTATAACTGTCAGATCTTGTCCAAACATTGCAACTTGTAAAACTTCATTACACAACTATCTATCTTCCATTTGGAGCTGTAACTGCTCCACATCCCCCTCCCTTAAGTCCTGACCCATTCCTATTCCTTAGACATCAATTCCTCCTATCTATTGTTTAGACTCATTTATATCGTGTTAACTGCCTAAAATAATGTCCTTTATATAAATACTCTATTCAACAATGTTAACTTTTATATGTGCATTTGTGTTTTTCAATTGAATCTGTATAGAAACTGTGATGCTCACCTAACTATACAATTTATTTCAATTGTTCAAATTTGTAACATTTATTTGGAGCTTTTCTCCCCGGGTCTCCACTGAAAATTGGCTCTTAAGGCTCAGTGGACTATCCCAGTAAGAAAATGCCAATAAATAAATAATAATCAAAGACAATCGGGGGCACTTTTAAAATATTAATACTATTAACTCATGATATTAATGTTGACATTTTGATTGTCAGTGAATTGAAGCATAGAGCTGCTATATTGTAATTCAAATATGAATGTTTAATTAAATTGTGTATCTAGAATACATTTCCTTACTTTTGCATCATTGTTCTTTCATGATACATACCATTTTCATGTACACCTATAACAGACTGGTCACCTTCAAGAGGATGAAATTTATTTTTCAATTACTTACTTGGGTATGAGGTACTGAGGTTGATTCCTGCAAGAGATTTGATCAAAGGGAGTTTTTAATGGTCACAAGCAACATGGACATTTTTAACTTTGAAAAAGTCCCCTGTAACAATGAAAGCACTCAGTTCTTGTTTTGTTTATTAGTTTGTTTTAATAATTTGCAGCTCTTCTCTTTATTCTTTTTTCTAAGACATGCTTTGTAGTACCATTTGGGAAGTCTACCCTCCAGGTAACTATGTCATCAATAAAACACCCATAAACGTTGACTCATTAGTCAGAGATCTGGGAATTTATATCAATAGTAAATTAGCCTTAGACCAACATGTGTTCAAGGTAGTAAGAAAATCCTTCTGTGTTGCTCAATTTATAAGCCAGGACTTGGCATCTAAGTCCAGAGAGGACATCATACCACTGTTCTCGTCCCTCATCAGACCCATCATAAAGTATAATGCCCCCTTTGGTATGTACCTGACCAGATATATGCAGCAACTGGAACATCCACAAAGATTCTTTACAAATAGAAAACTGGGGGCATAAACAATGCCGTATGGTGACCATCTCAAAGCCCTGTTTACTCAATATCTTAAAAACTTCTTAGATGTTATCTTTACCTGGCATACAAGGCACTCCTGGACCCTTTTTGATGAACCTTCTGCACATCTGCAAAACAAACAGCATCAGAACTACTAGACTAAAAGACCTACATTTTGCTTGTAACATTAGTAGGACATGTTGGAGACACAGATATGTTTCTCAGAGAATTCACATTCTCTGGAACAGGCTCACCATCCATGTGAAGCAGAGTACCTCCCTTCCCTATTTAAGTGCAACTTGGACCAATGGATGACTAATTGGAAAGTCACCCCTTGTCTGGTGCTTATGTCTCTGATGGACAGAGGCAGCCAGTAAATCATGTCCTATAGAAATTGAATTAGTGGGTCACATTTGGTTTGCACAGCAAAGTTTATAAGGGCCTTAGTGGTCACTAGCCTAGCATACACCTATGAATCTATGAATCTATGTTAAACTGAGGCTCCATCTGTACAAGATGATGGTAACTCAGGTAGATATAAAAGATCACATGGCAACTATCAAAAAGAGTAGCATTTTATTGATATATACATTACATATTATTTACATATTTACACATTTACATTATTTACATTATTTAAATCTATTTACAAATCTCCATACATTTCCTCCACTCTTTTATCCACAACCAAAACATCATTTTCTCCAGAATCTTTTTCAAAGTCCATTTCCATTTTATTTAATTTCATTTAGTCTCTCATTCCATATAGTTCATGAAACATAAAATATTACTCTGTTCAATTTCTTCACTTCTTCCAGTTTTTGTGCACCATAATAACCAAATTCTATTATGTCCATATTTATTTGCTCAAATTTTAACAAACCTTTCATCCTATTATGTTTACATATTTCTTTCCACAAATTATCTATTTCACATTTCAAAAACACATGCTCAGTAGTCTCAAACGTTCCACATTTATTACATATTCTATCTTACTTTTTCTCGTATGGCATATTTGCCTTAATTGGCAATTTTCTGACAGACAATCTCCATAAAAAGTCATTACATTCTTTAATCTTTTATAGTTATTATATTGCATCATTATGGTATTTTTCTTACCTATTTCTAAATCTTTCCATGGATCAATGCAATAAAATGTTTTCATAATATTTAAGTACCAATCCATTCTATTTTTCTCACATATATATATATTTTTTATTTTCCATAACACAATTTTATTTTGGTATTCTTTCATTTCTTTATTCACAATGCTTTTACTTCTTTTTCAACTTCCATTACTTCCCACAATTCTTTCTATTTATAACATAGTATAATTTCTATCAAGTTTTTATTTTCCTAAATAATTCCTTTTAATACCTTATACAAAATTAAAGATGCTGCATGTACTATTGAGTCTATTAAACTCAAACTTCCTTGTTCTTCTTTCATATATATATAGAATTCCTCTCTTGACTGGATTCAGTCTAGCGCCCCATATAAAAGAAATATAATCATCATTAGTTCCTTTTTGTACTTACTAGGAATCATATAGATGTTAGCAACATAAACAGTTTTTCCTATTACCACAGTGTTCAACAAATGTGCTTTTTTCTATATAAAAATCTATATGATTTCCAAAAAATAGTCATATCCTTTAAGTCTTTGAGTACACTATCCCATTGTTGTTGTCTGTATTCATTCCTTCCAAATATTATTCCTAATATATCTATATCTTTTTCATTGAATTCAATACCTCCTAACATACCTTCAAAACCAAATCCTTTACTTTTCACTTTATTTATACCTAAACCAATTTTTTTAATTTATACTTAATTTTCCATTTCCTTCTTCAATCCATACTTTATTTTTAACAATTAATACAATACCATCTGCATAATTATACATTACTGGCAATTGTACTTCCTTCATCATTTTGTATCCACCACTATTACTTTCCTTCAATATTACATTCATAACTAATGAGAAAATTATACTACTAGCTGGGCAGCCCTGCTTTATTAAACATTCTATTTTTATTTCTTCCCCAATCCATCCATTTATATTTAATGTCACATAGTTTGTTTCATAAACAGATTTTATTACTTTTAATATTTTTTGCTTAGATTATATGCCTGCAAAATTTCTCATAATGATTTATATTGAATATTATCATAGGCTTTAGTTATATCTCCTATCATAACCTTCACTTCTACATTTTTATTTATGATATCATCAATTATTTCTCTTATTACCCATAATAACACTTGACTTCCTTTTCCCTTTCTTCCAAATACATTTTGGTCATATATTCTATCCATTTTTGTAACCTTTTTATTATTATTCTCATAAAAAATTATAATCCATGTTATTCAATGTTATAGGTCTCCATTTTTTTTTATTTTCTCTTTATTTCCTTTTTTAATTATAAATTTTATAACTCCTGGACATATCTCTTTCTATTTAATTCCAGTTTCTAACATTCATTCATAACTTCTATAAAAATAATTTTTTGCCACTCCTTCATTTCTTATGTACCATATTCAATTTCATCCAGTCCTATTGCAGAATTCATGTTAATATCTTTTAGAATTTCATTCAATTATTTCATACTTATTTTTTTGTTCTAAATACTCATTATCTTCTTTATTTAATTATTCACCTTTATAAATGTGTTCTTTCTTCACTTTTAACAAATAATTCCAATACATGTTCTTTAATTATTCCATATGCTCCTTCTTGCTGTTTTATTTGCTTACATTCCTTATTTTTTAATTCTCTTATTCTCTTTTTTTATTATTTTACTAAAAAATGGTGCTACCTCTTCTTTCTTTCCTTGTAAACAATATTTTTGTTTTTATAACAAGTTGTTAATTTTAATTTGATTCATTTTATATATTTATCTTTCTTTTTCATGAAAGGAGTTTTCTTCTCTAATAAGTCTCTGAATGTTTCTTGACATAATATATTGTATCTCTCTTTTTCTTTTCTTCTTTTCTTCCTTATACATTCTAAAAACACTTTTTTAATTTCTATTTAAAATTAAGCCACCAAATAGTCCAATTCTCATAAAAAACTCTCATATTCATATGGTTTTCCCATAATTCCATAGGTTCTTTTTTTCTTCCAAATTTCATTCCATTTCATTAATTTTCTTTATTCCTTTTCCGATTCTTATATAGCCTTCATTTTCCTCTTTTAACCCATATAACCACATGATCTGGAAATCGAGCATATTTAATTCCTTTGTTTTTAATTTTTAAACTATCAGATATTAAAAAAATAATCAATTTCTGTCCTAATTTCATTCCTTTTATAGGTCCGGTTGTTATTCTCCCATATACTTAATTTTCCACTTCTCATAATTTCTTTAACCATTTTAACATCAAAATTGTTCTTATTTTGTTTCTTAAATTACAATGAAAATCACATTCCACTATAATATCCATAGTTACACAAACATATTCAAGAATATTTTTAAACGTCATTTCTCTCTCTCTTTTTTTGTGACATATGCATATAAAGCTATAATTCTATACACATATTTTCCCGTCTCAAATCTAGTAAAATATTTCGTCCTATATCCACTATAGTTACATCTAATATTTTTATGCTTTCTTGATATAATATACATATGCCCGAATATGTTTCTTTCCCCATATTCCAAACTACTGCACCATTCCAAAGTTTTTCAGTTTGTGTTATTTCTTCCTCTGTTAATAATCTGATATCTTCTAAAGCAATAACATGTGCATTGGGTTCCTATTATGTGATTGAAGACACATTCTGTTGAATGCATCATGATCAAATGTAAAAGAACAAAAAGGCAAAATAGCAAAGTGGCTTTTAAGCGAATTCTTTCCCTGGGAAAGAATTTGCTTGGCTGCTTCTGTTACTTTGCCACTTTCGGCACTGTAGTGCGTTCTTGGAGTTGGTATATTTAAGTAGGGGGGTGGGGGCACATCCCCCCACTTTATGTAATGTTTTAAAGTTTTTTCTTTTTTTTTTTGAACAAAATCGCTGTTCTGGGGTTTTGACATTGTAAGCTTTTGTTTACATGGGGTTTATTAATCATCATTCTTTTTTTAAGCATTCGATGATGTAATATAGACCCAGTGCATCTACCTCGGCACATCATTGTAATATACCTATTCTCCTTTTAAGATTTTTCATACTGTTTACATTTAAAGCTAATATTTTCAGCTTTTAAGAACAGTTAGTATAATAAAATGTTTATCCCTTTCCTTTCTTATTTTCTCTAAGCATTATGTTTTTGAATATTCTTTTCCTTTCTTTAACTCTTTTCCCTGTCAAATTATTTTTTATTTCTTACTGTACACCAGTCACTTTCTTCCTCACTTGTCTCCTCTATTTCTTTTTCCTTGTTACTTTCTTTAACTTCATGTACAACTTCTTTATCAGTCACATCTTTTTGTACATTTTCTCGTAAAACACATTCTTCTATATCTTTCTCCAGTATAACTTCATTTTCATTTTCTTGCACATCTGTTTCATATTCTAGCCATGAATGAGCAGTATTCCATATTTTTTACTTTAAATCACATTTTTGCATTATGCCATGTTTTACCACATAAATAACATTTTTTATCACATTCATTGATTAAATGATCATTTTTTTCCACAAAAATAACAAGTCTTTGGTTGACCCCTGTATTTCACAAACCCCCTATTGCCATGAATATTAATAATACTAGGTAAATGCATAACCTTATCATTTTTCATTTTCAGTATCACACCACATTCCCATCCCCCAGTCCACAGTCCTCTTTCATCATATATTTTTGTAGTGTCCATTACTTCTTTAGATATATATATATATATATATATATATATATATATATATATATATATATATATATGTAGTTAACAAATGGTCTTTCAGTTCTTTTGCTTCAACTTCCATTCTTAACTGGATCTTTATTCTTTTTTTTGTTTGTCTGTAAAAAGCTTACACCACATATTCTGACCATGGATAAATATTTGTCTTTTGTTCATATACACATAAAAAAAACTCCATGGCATGCCCAGTGTCAAATATTAAGTCACAAAAAGTCTCTTTATTAATTAAAATAAATGCACTTGCCTATTTTGCTTTGACATCCAAAGGTGCTATGACAGAGTCCCAAATCTCATATCTGTCCAAACGTTCTTCTTTTTTATAACTCACACATACTGTATACTTCTATTTTGTTTCCTTTATTTCTTCTTTCTTCTTTGTTCTTTCTACAACAGTTTGTGTACAAGTTTTTGTCTCTGGAACATTTTCTGGCACAGTCTCTTCTTCTCCTTTTTCTTCTTCTATTTTTTCCATGATCTCACTCCATGAAATTTCTGCTCCATTTTCTGGCTCACTTTGGTTTACCATTTCTTCCAAATAATCATCCCACAACCCCCCTCCCCAATTGCAGGGTTGTAATTATGCAGTTTACAGAGGTAAATCTCTCTCCTTCAAACAATCTCCTCTGAAAGTTTTCCTCTAAATCCAACTCCATTTCAGAGCAATCTGTTTTCCTCCAATATCACTGTCTTTTTTTCTGTATCCACATCATCAAAAAAAAAAACTTGTGGTAGTGATTCTACCATTTCAATTACATTTTCAACAACTTTCTCTTGAGTTTCAGCAAAAGCTGAATCAGCCATGTTTTTCCCTGATCCTCCTGGCTACATCTGTGCCTGGACAGGAAACAGGAATCCAGAATGTGTAACACATATACCCTACCCCTGACTACCAAGAATAGGGGAACTTTCCTGATGCCCAGGCTAGATTTTTCCTAGTAGTATAAATGCCACCTCAGGTATCTCCTGAAAAGAGGCTAGTAACCTAGTGGGACTAACCTGCACAACAAATAGTAAAAAAAAAAAAAAAAAAAGATATATAGATGTGTAACTGAATTATTATTATAACTGTAGCATACTGAATGTATACTTGTCAATTACATGCCTTTGAATGCTTACTGATTGAAAAAAATGTCTATCTCTGTCAAAACAAAGCATTAAGAAATATCGCACTATATATCAAATTGTTGTAAAGCAAAGGCAAGCCATGAGAATTCATGCACTGTCACCATAAAATACTGACAGGAACCGCAGAACATGAATAGTATACAGAAATAAAATTTCTCATAGTGTGAAGCAAAGTTTCAGTAATTTATATTTAAAGATGGTATTACCATCACAAGTCACGCATAGCTGAAGAATGTTATCATTACACAAGATGTAGTCTTAAACTGCTTGACAGACATCTACAAACTGTTGATGTGGCCAAAATAAAGTCAGGTAAGGAGTAATCTGAGTTACAGTCCAAGACAGATCTCAACATATATCTACTTACAGTACATTTATTGTCTGCTTACAGCAGTTCATTTAGGACTACCAGATATTTCAGTTAGTAAATCGGTAGAGGCACAACCTCATGAGCACTAGGTGCAGGGTTTGAATACATGCAAGGGAAAATAAACATTTATTTGGCGGAGGGTGGCCTAATGGTTAAGTTATTTGCCTTACAAACACAAGGTGCAGGGTTTGAGTCTCATAAGGGATAATTGGCTAGGCTTAAAATGGCTCACAAGGGCAGTTAGCTTAGTACTAAGCTATGAGTCATGCTAGTGAATCCTGGAGTCATGCTCGTGAATCCTGAATTGCATGTTGTTCTTGCACTAGAGCACACAAAGCATAAATCCCCTTTTCTCCATCTGAGTCAATAACAAAACCTTCTGAGCCATGCCTCTACAGCATTCTGAGTTTGAGGCAAGCTCCACTCACTCAGAGTGGTAATGTTTCACAAAGAAGGACAGAACAAAGGTGTCAGTCTGACATTGACACACCCCCTAGCAGCCATCTTCCTTGCTTAATGGTAGCAGTAGTAACCCTCAAAATATGTTAACAGTGGAGCAGGTATATCATATGAATTTAGAAAGCACAACAATACCAGTTTGCTTACACAGACACTAAAAGGATAAGGATGAACAATACAACACAGCTAAACCAGATGTTTGCATCTTAGGCCAAATATTCTAATCAAACCATATGAAATGGACTGCTGATGAGCACTGCACAAAAAGTATGTTCCAAAGCATACTATATGCTTTGCATGATTTTGATGATATCAAAAAGTAAACAAAAGGGAATTTTTTTAGTCCCACCAGCATCATCAATAAAACTGTGAATGGTATACATCCACCTATACCCCGTACATTTACTGAGATAAGCCCCATCCATTAGCCGCAAAGATTTTTGAGCAAATATCAACTACATTTTGTGTAGTACTAAGGACAGTAAAATTTGTAGCAGCAGCAGTAGCACATGTAGGTATAAACAGGCCACTTTTAGGCTGCAATATGGCATATCTACATCTAATAAAGTATGCACTCTAGGAACTGATACCATAACTATGTTTTCCTTGGATGGTTTACTACCTGTTCCAAACTTTACATGAGGGCATTTGAACAGCAGCCTCAGTTTGGCTATCAGATATAATGCTTTCAACAACTAACACTGGGAGTTCTATTGTTTTTTCAGCACTCACTTTTAAATGTTTCATAATGCAACACTTCTCCACTTTAACAGAATCTGGAGTCTATGGTTAATCATTGAAAAGAACAACTATCAAACAGGACATCATCGAATGGAAAGCATCAAAACTCCATTCATCGAAAGGACACTTCATCGAACCTGTGAGATGGAGAAAGTAACTACTTGGCCAACACTTCCTTGTCTCACAAATGGTAGTATTTCAAGCCCACCCATGTGGGGGGCTTTGCCTCCCTCCCCCCAACTATATATACCAACTCCGAGATCTCACTATAGTGGGGAAAAGTGAGATGGGGAAGTGTTGGCCAACTGGTTACTTTCCCATTCTCACAGGTTTGATGAAGTGGACTTTCGATGGATGGAGTTTCGATGCTTTGCATTCGATGATGTGCCACTAGATGGATATTTCTTTCAATGGTTACTCATAAACCCCAGGATCTGACATGCGGCTATAACTTGTGTTTTTTAACAAAGTGTTAACTATGGATATAGTGGTTGCTATTGCCTTACCTTTACATCTCATTGTTGCTTTCTACAATAACACCAATATTTCTTCCCTTTACATTGTCATCCACATGTATAGAAGTAACCATCAATATATAACATATATATATATATATATATATATATATATATATATATATATATATATATATATATATATGTGTGTGTGTGTGTGTGTGTGTATATATATAACATATCCCTCATTCTTTCTGTTTTTACCATCATATATATACTTCATAGTACACCTGGTGGTATGTCAGACAGTCATCACTATAGACAGCCTTTGCTACAATGCTATAGACAGACATACTTTATTTTTATGTTTTGTGGGACAAGACCTCCACTAAGAACACAAATTCAGAATGTTCAAAATTTTGCTTTGTATTGCTATTTGTCTAATTTGATAACATACTGAGTGCAATGATAAAAGGTACATTTGCAATACACCACTACACTACAAGACTGTTTTTTTTTTTTTAAATCAATACAAATTTTATGCTGCTGTGTGTGACATTTGTACTAAAGGACCATTAACAGAGAAATCTGCAGACACATTTCATTCAACAAATGTAACTCACATGATTTTTTATAGGAGATGTCATAATAACACATTTTAAATAAATAATGCATTTAATATATCAGTTAGATATGCAGAAATAAACAAGATAAAAGGGTTTGAGTAAGACAATACAAAATTTATCCTGTCAGTGGACCCGCCATTGTAGCTCCCTTGTCTGTTGCATTTTAGTTTTAATTTTATTCATATATAGTTTCATTTAATGACACAGACAGCAAGTTCACTGCTATATCTGTTTCAAATGTGCTTCCACTAGCATGGAAATGTGGCTACAACATAACAAATCTGTGAAGATTTTAAGATCGGCTATGAAGCTCACAAGTAAGTTTTATACAAAAGTAATCTTGTCTTTATTTCATCCTTACTCATCCCTCCTGAAACTGTCTTGACTGAGTCTTTGAATCTTTGATATGACACAAGATGTTTGGTTTAATTACTTCCTTGAAGACCATGTCATCAGGGTGCTATGAGTATACTTTTTTAGAATAAAGTCATTTCTACTACTGTATTTATGTTATTCATTTTATAAGTAGCCACCCAGCCTTGGGTCACATTATTTGATATAAAAAAATTGATGGCTCACTGAGACTGACATCAGCAAATCTAGTATATTGTCAAATCTCCTGCTTCACTGGAATATAATTGCTCATGAGCAAAAAAAAGTTTTTTTATAACACCTCACAGAATTTCTGCAGATATCCTTGAGGATGTCAACCAGCTGCTCTTTCTGGTAATGTAACACAGTCTAGCCCATGACAACATCTCATTTGAACTACCACTTCATTTTAGAGATTAGCTTGAAAGCACCATAGTGAAACCAATTATTACTGTTTGTCAGTATGAACCAAACATTTCATAATGGAGATGTTACCACACAACTCTCTTTGATCTCATATAGTCTAATAAGAAGATACTCCTGGATGGCCTTAACATTACTTTACCTTTTTACTGCATGTCCAGTAAACCAGCAGTAATGGAAAACAGCAATAATTGTACCCCTGCATAACATTCATAGTCTTATACTAGGCTAAAGACCACCAGGGTCTTTCCAAGCATAGCAGTGCAACCCAACCCAATTTTGTCCCAGAGTTCCTTGTACACCTATATGACTGATTTTGTTATTAAAAAGGTAGCTAAGGGGTATGATAGTGGTGGGGTCATTTTACTTACTGTTGACCTCTGTCCATCAAAGGCATGGGGGCCAGATCAGGGTTGAATATGCATTTTCCCATCCAATAAACACAATTACTTTTGAAGAGGGTCAGGGATGAACTCTGCTCATGTAGAAGGGGAACTTATTCAATAACACAGGCATCCTTTGAGACACATATTGATCCTATCAGCAGGTTCTGTCTATGTTGCAGACAACGTTCAAGTCCTTGGATCTAATGTTTCTGGTGCTGTTTGTCTTGCACATGTGCAAGAGATCCATCAGAGTTGGATTCAACCATAACTTGTATGCTAAGCATAGATCATCTCTCAGTAACCTGTAGGAGATTGAATACAAAGATAGGAACTTAAGGCAATCTGTCTATTACAGGTTATTCATACCCTAGATTCTCCTGGTGAGGAACCTTTGAGACCATTCATACCTGACTAAGTACATGCCAAAGGGACATTGTATTCAATGATGGGTTTGAGAAGGGATGAGTGCAGTGGCACTATTACTTTCTTGGACCTGGATGCCATATGCTTGCTTATCAACTGGGTGACTTAGAGTGATTTTCTTACTATCTTGGCTACATACTGGCCAAATGCCAGATTACTATCTGCATATGTTCCCAGATCCCTAACTATTGAGTCAACTCTTAGGGGAGTTTTATCAATTTGAGTAATTAGCTTGTGTGGATGCATTCCCAAAGGGCACTATAATGCATTTCTTTGCTTTGAGTTTTGATCCATGGCTTTCATACCAGTAATTTGTTTGTGTTAGACCCTGTTGTAAGATATTGGTGCTGTGGGGATTCTGTGATAGCTCCCAATTTACAGTGAGCCAGGGTCCTTTGACATTAGACTTGAAGTAGATGCCAAATAGGACTAGGCCCAAAACAGAGCCCTGGGGTACACCACTGATGACTGATCTCTTGTTGGAGGTGGTCTCACCTATCCTGACTTCTTTGATCCTATCTGTGAGACAGTTGGCAATTCAATGAGTTATGTAGGGATTAATGTCTAGTTATGAGAGTTTATCAGCAATGTCTGAGTGGGACATTGTATAGAACACCTTGGCCACATCATGGTAGGTGTGATGTACCATTTCCCCTCATTTGTAGCCATGGTAACCATCTCAAAGAAGTCTACCAAGTTGAATAGACAAGACCTTCCTAACAAAGCCTAACTGGGATGCAGCCAGTGTCTGTAGATTGCCAATGTCCTTGTTGATCATTTCTGTGATCATTCATTCCATGGCTTTGCATATTAGACTTGTAGGACTGATTGTTCTGTAGTTTCCAGGGTCAGTTGAAGGTCCACCCTTATGAAGAGGGCTGACCACTGTGGCCTTCCATTAACCTGTAAATAACTTGTTTTGAGGTTGTAGCTGAAGAGTGAATCAAGTGGTCCTGCTAGGTTATGTGTTAGGCTACTTAGGAGGAAATTGGGGATATTGTCAGGACCCACTGAAGCAGTGTTTTTTGCCTTATCGAGTACCTGTAGGACCTACTCCCTATTGATAGTCGGTAGGGATATGCTAGAAGGGATTAGACAGGGGGTAGTGTGGGAGATGGGGAGTGAAGTTAGATCTAAATTTATCAGTCAGTAGGTTTCCTATGTCATTCTGGTCAGTGAAGGTTGTGCCACTGACCACCATAGGTTCATAGGTTCATAGGTTGGTACTAGGCTATTGGCCCCAGGGCCTATACAAGCCTAGCCATAACAATTCCCCTGGATATTTCTTCCCACAATATTTACTTCTCTGGACCCCTGTCTAGCAGGGTGACTGACATGATCCCCGGGGTGAATTTCCTATCTCCCATACAATCATCAAGGTTCCTTTTGAAGAGGGCCAAGGAGGCGCTCTGCTTGACATGTATGGGCAGTCTATTCCAGAGTATGTGGAGTCTCTGGGTCAGGAACATATCCTTCCAGCATGTTTTGTTCATTGTGATGAAAAGGTTTAGATCCCTGGAGTGTGTGGCTCTGAGGGATTTGGATTTCTTTAAGTGGAGCATGTCCCACAGCTCAGGGTTTGACATGGCCTTGTATGTTAAGCAGAGATCACCTCTGAGTAGACGATATGTCACAGAGTATAGCTGGAGTTTTTTTAGACGGTCAGCATATGGCATCTGCTTTAGGCCTGTGATTCTTTTAGTGAGGTATTTCTGTGGCCTTTCTAGCTGTTGCAGATGTCTTGTGAGGTACATACCAAATGGGGCATTATACTCCATAATTGGTCTAATGAGGGATGAGTGCAGTGGGACAACAACCTCCTTTTTTCTGGATGAAAAGCCCTTAGGGATGAGGTGTGCCACATAGAAGGATTTCCTGACTGTTGTGGCAATGTGGTTATCGAAAGTGAGATCACTGTCCACCTGTGTCCCTAAGTCTCTCATCACACTTTCAATGTTTAGTGTACTGCCACCTATGTGGTAATTCATGGGTACATGTTTTTTTCCAGAGGGAATAACTATACATTTCTTGGCATTAAGCTTGAGCCCATGGCTCTGGCACCACGCATCTGTTTCTGTAAGGCCCTTTTGTAGAATATCCACATCATTTGGGGATTCAATAATGGCTTCCAGTTTGCAGTCATCTGCAAACTTTGTTAACCAGAGTCCCTTAGTGTTGGCCTGTATTTCAGAGAAGTAGATGCCAAACAAGAGTGGTCCCATGACTGAACCCTGAGGTACTCCACTTCTCACTTGTCTGGAGCTGGATTTGGAGTTGGCTACTTTTACAGTCTGTGTTCTGTCAGTAAGCCAGTTGGCAACCCATCAAGTGATGTAGGGATTTATGCCCAGCTTAGTAAGTTTATCTATGATTCCAGAGTGGGGGATGGTGTCGAAGGCATTGGCGAGGTCCAGATAGGCTGTGTGGACCTCCTTATCCTCATCCACAGCTCTGGAGACTGATTCAAAGAAGTCAATCAGGTTCAGGAGACAAGATCGGCCCTTCACAAACCCAAACTGGGTGGGGTCCAGTGTTTGAAGGTTGCCTATGTCTTTGTTTATAAGTTCCATGATAATGCGTTCCATGCCCTTGCAGATCAGGCTCATCAGACTGATGGGACAGTAGTTCCCGGGACCCAAGGTAGATCCCCCCTTGTGGTGTGGGATAACTGTAGCTGTGCACCACTCAGTGGGCACGAATCCTGAGGTGAGGCTATGATTAAACATGACACTTAGGTAAGGTGCCAGTTCATTTTGTAGTTCATGTAGTACACAGCCTGGGATGTCATCTGGTCCCATGGATGCTTTATTCTTAGCTTTGGAGAGTGCAGTTTCTACCTGTGTGGCCATGATTACCGGAATTTGGCAATCTTTTGGTATTGAGATGGGCCCTTTAGGGGGTGAGAGGAGGGGTGAAGTTGGCACTAAATCGATCTGCCAGGTTATTGACAATATCCTTGGGATCAGTAAATTTAATGCCATTCTGTTGAAGCTCAGAGCAGATCTGAGCATTGCCATTTAGATTCTTGACATAACTATAGAATGCCTTGTGGTTGTCTTTGGAATCTTTGGCAATTTTATTTTCGTAACTAGCTTTTGAGGATTTTATGAGGGATCTCAGCTTCTTACTGAGGCTGGTGAGGGAGCTTTTTGCATCCTGGGATTTTCCTCTTTTCTGCAACAGTTTCTTCCTTCTGTTGTATAGTTTGTTTATAGCAGAGGACCACCAAATTGGCTTCCTTTCTTTGGAGGAGAGCATCTTGGTTCTGTTTGGGATGGCATGATTCATGCATGAGTGGATGTGCTCATACAATGCCTTAGTGTAGGATTCTGCAGTCGAACTTTCAGATCCCGTCTGCATGGGTGTCATGAAGTTTGCCACTTCTGACTTCAGTAACATGAAGTTGGCTTTGGAGAAGTTTTTTAAGGAGGTTTCCTTACTGGGGATGGGGGTGGGATGTGGATGTCAAGGGTGATTTGCTTATGGTCAGACCTGACCGATGAAGGGGTGACCACTGGTGTGGAGCGTCTATCTCCCATGTTGGTAATGACCAAGTCTAGGATATTTGAGCCCCTGGTGGGACAATGGATTAGTTGATCCAGGGCATTGGAATTTATGAATTCCAAGAACTATTGGGAAAAGGAGTTGGTACCCGAGTAGTTTTCCCAGTTAATGGCAGGGTAGTTGAAATCACCCAGTATTAGGGTGTTTGGTTGCATTTTAATATTTTCCAGTATGTTTAGAAAGGTGTAGTGAGAATCTTGGGGCATGGTGGGGGATCTGTAGAAAGCTACAATTTGGATTGCAGTCTTACCTAGTGTTAGTTGCACCTGGAGAATTTCAGATGCATTGTGTTGGGCAACTAGCCTGGTGTTGTGAATATCCTTGGTGAATATGGACACTCCTCCACCTTTAGTGTTTCGGTCCTGGTTTTGTGGCCGAAAAGTGTGGTAAGAGTTGTAGCCTGGTATTGCAGGGGTGATCTCTGGAGCCTTGAACCAAGACACAGTTACTGCACAGATATCAATGTTCTCCATTTTTTGGAGTGCCTCAAGACAGTGCATTTTGAGGTTTAGACTTCTAGCATTGAGTAGCATTACCTTCAGATTTTGCATGCTTGTATCTGTTACAGTGGTGGTTTTGTCCTTTGAACCTTGCCTAAAAAAGGCACTATAGGTGTGGCAAGAGCTTTAGCCAGTAACCTGAATCCCAGGGGTGACAGGAGCAGACCATCTCTGGCAAAGCATCGTGGTTTGTCGATCATGTCTTCCCAGGCAGACAGATACTGGATCCCCTTTGAATGACACCAGAAGTTTAGCCAATTGTTGAAGTCAATCATTTTGTCCTTATACTGTGGTATCATTCTGGGCGAAGGCAGGATGCTACTCAGGGCTAGGGTCATACGTGCCTGTTCTACCAGTTCTGCATACTGCTGAGTATTACCTTTAATATTCTTGTCATAGCTGTAGAAGGTCTTGTGACTGACCTTAGACTGGGAGGCTATCCTGACGTTATTATTGGTCTTCTTGAACTTTATTAGATGTCTTAGTTTCTCATTTAGTTGAATCAGAGAGCTCTTATATCTGTGAGAGTAGCTCCTTCAGATTTTAGCCATGACCTTTTTGTTTTGTTATATGACCTGTTAAGGTAAGGATTTCACCAGTGTGGTTTGTTTTTGGTGTTAGATGTGGGCTTACTTCTAGTAGGTATGGCAGCCTCACTGCAGCCATTTACATGTTTGTATGGGGTTTCTGTAAATAATTCTGCATAGATAGCTGTGTTCTCAGTCTTTAGGAAAGCAGTGAATGTTGACAAACCATCACTTAATAGGATGTAGTTTGATTTAGTATAGTTCCTGTTACTGATTTAGTTGGGTTTTCTGAGTTGATTTTTATTTTTAGGGAGACAGCTTTGTGGTGCAACTTCACCAATGAAGAAATGGCATGGGGGGTTGTAGTATTAGGTCCAATACATTTGATCCCCTGGTTCGAGTGCACTACCTGGTCCACGGTCTTTGTGCGGATAACATCCAGGAAACATTGTGTCTGTGAATTAGAGGCAGTGCACATTTCCTAGTTTATAGAGAGGTAATTAAAGTCTCCCCCTGAATGGGGTATTTGGTTGGATGGTGAGTGCCTCTAGCAGGTCTAGGTAAGAGATGTGAGCTGTGTGGGTCATAGAGGGAGACCTGTAGCTGACCAGTGCATGGTAGGGAACCTTGTCTATAGAGTCTTGGACATGGACGAACTCCAGGGCATCATCCTATTTAACCAACTTAGAGTTGTATTTGTTGCTAATGTAGATTGAGACACCTCCACCTTTAGCCCCTGTCTGTGCTGTTGTTGTTGGTCTAAATGTGTGACAAGCACTGTAATCTTCCACTACCAGAGTACTTTCTGTGGCTTTAAAACAAGTCTCAGTAACAGCATAGATATCTACAGTCTCAAGAGTGAGGGGAGCTTGCAGGGTATGGAGTTTCTTGATTAGGCTCCTAGTAATACCTTATGGTTGCTTTAAGTTTTTTTTTGGCTATGTTGGTAGTTTTTTTATTTTATTTTATTTTTTGACATGGCCTAAAAAGTAAGGCCATGGATAAAGTTTTATCCAATATCTGAAAATCTATACTGGATAGGTGCAGACCATCCTTGGCAAAGTAAAGTGGTCTGTTAACCATGTCCTCCCATGCAGATAGATATTGGATTTAGAGTGACACCAGTAACTAAGTCAATTATTAAAATCAATCATTTTGTGTCCATACTGTGTCATCATCCCTGGTGAATTTAAAATATTACTCAATACAAGGCACAAAAGGCAGATGCTTTTTTTTAAACTTTCTTTTAAAACCTTCTGTCCTATTACTTTTGTATCCCCTGCTTACAGTCATGGAATGGAGAAGTGCATGCATAGGTAGCTTTTTTCAATGCATAAAAACCAAAGATATTTATTGAATCTGCAGTTGTTTCCAACCCAGGGATAATATTAGAAAGAGCAAAACAAAATGACTTCCTGAAGAATGTCATAGACTTCCTGCATATATGATTAAAGATTATTGATATTTTGGTTCATTGATTTTTAATTTCTGCAAGGATTTTTTTTCACCTACACATATCATCTCCTTCTAAAAAAGGGATGAACTAAGAACTGTCTGTTATTGCAGTGTTGGCATCCTAGTTAAACAGAAGAAAGACTTACTAAGTAAGATAGAACGACTCTCCCCACGATTCATGAAGCTTGCGCCAGGTGCAGGCATAGCATCGGCATTCTAACACCAAATATGGCCACCGAGTGATTCAGGTACGAGCTGTTTCCACGTGCACTACCTGCGTACGCTACGCCCGCACAACTCCTGTGCCTTGTATGCTAATTACCCCACGTGTAGCAGTGTAGCATGCAAATGAAGGTATGTAGTGATTCAGGAAGTGGTACAGGTGTAGTGTAAGCATGCAGAATGTAAACCGTAGAAAACGGTTTACATTTTTGCAAACATAAAATCGGAGCCATTACAGCCGACCAAACACATGTATTATAATGTTAATATATGCCAATGGCTAAATATATAGCCATTGGCATAAAAAACATGTACAAAATATAAAATTAACATGTAATATATATAGTTGCACTATCGTGACGTTGAAGCGCAGGGCAGCAGTGCACAAAGGGGATTGCACGGAATATATAAAAATATAGAATAAAACTGCAATGAAACACATATCACGATTTCCCCATAATAGTCAATGGCAGGCATGCTATGCCATACTCATGGCGCAAGGGTTGCTAAGGGGCAGTGACAGTGTTATGCGCAGTAGCTAGGTATTAGTAGGAAATGCCATGCAAATGAGAGGAGTAATAGTGAATCGCAGATTCCCTGCTGGTGTAAGGATGCACCTCACAGCATAGCAGGATAGGGGTGTGTCAAATTGCCCATAGCTATGCTTAGCTGAGAGCACACAAAGTAACTGAGTATGCATGTGAGCAGAGATGAAAACGCACGTAAACCCAGTAAATGGGTATGCGCGTCGCGCACGGCAGCTGAAACAGGAAGGATACAGGAAAGATAAGGAAATGCTGCAGCAGTGAAATTGGAGTACAAATGACTAATTAACACCTATGAGCTTACAGTGGGCCATTGACAACAGCTAACAAGGCTGCAAGCAGCTACCTGCACAACAGGGAAGGGGAGGGGCTGTACTGTAAAGAAAACAGCAAAGTGTCAAAGCAAAATAAAGGCGATATGCAGTATATCAGCTACAAGGCACATTTCGCCATGACAGGGTAGGGAAAGTACAAAACAAGAAAGATGGCAGGTGGCTGCATGCCTGATAATGGGAGGGGATCCAGGTCTAAAAGTGAATTAAAGGGCAACAGATTAATCAAGGCAGGCAAGTAGATCGCCACAGTAAAGGCCCCACACTTGCAGAACTCATTGCAAAACCCATAATTAAGACACGCAGCAGCTGGAATAGTTCATACACACCCACTTACATCAGCAGCATCCATAGCACAATACTATAAAGTGTGAAAGCACCTCACACACATTTGTGTATTCCCATACACTCTGCACCAGTGGTGTATACAGACGGGGAACTTTTATTATGTACATGTTAGGGGCTGCCATAGCTTTGATCCACCAGCATGTGTTGGAGACTGAAGGTGGTGTGGAGGATGATGCACATGACCACCGCAGGCACCAGAGGAGGAGGTGGAGAGTGTTCAGACCCAGGGTAACCTACCAGGGACTACATGATCTGGAGATAGTAGAGCATTACAGGGTAGACAGGGACACCCTACAGCAACTTGTGGAGCTGTGTCGGCTACGCCTCAGAGCCAGAACAAACAGAGGGGAACCCATCCCAGTCTGGGCACCTAGGGACTGATACCTTTCTCCACCTGCACACACAGTAAAAATGGATGGCACACACACACAAGACTACCTGTAAATTGTCATGTATAGGCAGTCTACTGTGTGCATCCAACAGACAGCCCTCAACTATTGCACACACATAACAGCCATTGGCATAAGGTAAGTCAACACCTGAACAGTAAATTAAGCTATCAGCATATGCAGATACTGTATGTATAAATTCATAGGTAGGTACTTGGCCAACTGCCAGAGGCCATTCATAAGGCCAGCCAAAATGTGTTATCTTTTGCTACACCATTGATTCATTAACTGTCCCTCTGTGGAGCAGAGCCAATGACGGGATCCCTGGGGTGCATCTACTGTTCTCCATCCACCCTTCAAGGTTTCTCTTACAGAGTGATAGTGAGGGGCTCTGTATAATGGTATAATGTAGTTAGGGATGTTGTTCCAAAGTATGGGGAGTGTCTGTGACCGGAAGCTGCCCCTCCAGCATCTTCCGGTTATTGTTGTGGCAAGGTCAGCTCACTACAGTGTGTGGCCCACTATGACATGGATTCCCATAGGTGGAGCATATCCATTAAGCCTGGGTTCAACATGGCTGTGTTAGCCAGTGGAGATCATCTCTGGGTAAATGAGATGCCACTGAGTAAAGCAGGAGTTTATTCAGTCCGGCTGCATAGGTCATATGTTGCAGGCCAGTATTCCCCTTGGTGAGGTACATTTGTGGACCCCCCCAGCTGTTGGATGTGTCCTCTGAGGTACATCCCACATGGGTTATTATACCCTATGATGGGACTGATGAGTGATGAGTAAAGGGGCGATATAACCCCAGTATGTCTAGATGGGAATCCTTTAGTAGTCAGATGGCCTACATATAAGGATGGCCTAACTACTGTGGAGATATGATTGTCACAGGGGAGATCACTATCTACCTTAGTCCCCAGATACCCCATTATCTTGTCTGTATTAAAGTGGCTGCCACTCATGTGTTAATATGCGGGTGCCAATTCCACAACAGAATGATCATGCAGTTAGTGGCACTTGGCTGGAGGCCATGTCATTGGCACCCTGTGATGTTCTCTGTGAGGCCCCTTGAGGGATGTCCATGTCAGCTGGACTATCAGTCATGGCTCCCAGTTTGCAGTCATTGCCAAACATGGTCTGCTGTAGCCCACCTGTGTTTGCCTGTACATCTGAGACATATATGCCAAACATTAGGGCTCCCAGGACTGAGTCCTGTGGGACACCAGTCATGACTGTTCAAGAGTTGGACCTGGAGACCGCTAGTTGTACCATGTGGGTTCTGTGTGTAAGCCCGTTGGCAACCCAACCTGTGATGTATGGGTGAATGTACAGGCTGGTGTGTTTATCAATAATACCTGAATGGGGCATGGTGTCAAAAGCCTTGGTGAGGTCCAAGTAGTATGTGTGAACCACCTCCCCTGTCATCTAACGTCTTGGTGACTGTATGTAAGATGTCAAAAAGGTTCAGTAGGCATGAACTGCACTCAACCAAGCTGACCTGGGTTGGGTCACGTATTTGAAGGTTACCAATGTCATTGTCAATGAGTGCCATGAGGATGTGAACCATACCACTGCAGACCAGGCTAGTCAGGCTTATGGGGTGGTAGTTACCATGGTCAGTTGTGATTTCTCCATGACAGAGTGGAATAACCATTGCCAGGCGCCATTGTTTGGGCATGTAGCCTGTGAAGAGGCTGAGGTAGGAATGCTTAATTAGGTGGGGGGCAGGTTGTCTTGTACAGTTTGCAAGATGCAGTCTGGGTCAACATCTGCCTCCATTGATGCTGTGTTCTGCTGTTAGAGAGGGCCATTTCCACCTGTGTGTCTCTGATGGTTGGGATACTATACCTTTCGGGTAGTGTTGTGGGCTCTTTAGGGGGTGAAGTATGCACCGAATGTATCTGCAAGGATGCTGGCAATATCAGTAGGGTCAGCATATTTTGTGCTATATTTCACCGGCACAGTGCAAATCTATGTGTCACCATGTAGATCCTTGACATAGCTAAAGAAGGCTGTGTGTTTATCTTTCGAATCCTTGCGTATTCTCCTGCTGATGTTAGCCTTGGATGATGTCATGAGGGACCTACGTATCATAATAATAGTGGTCACGGATGTCTACCCATCGTGGGATTTGCTGTGTGTCTGGAACACTGACCTACATCTGTAGTATAGTCTGTTTATTGCAGAGGTCCACCAGACCGGTGTCCTTGTCTAGGAGGAGTGAGTCTTGGTTTACCAGCCATGGCACAATCCATACATCCGTGTAGGTGCTTATTGTCTGCATTTGTAAATCTGTCTGTATCTTGAGCAGTGTTTCCCCTTAGTGTGGGGGCTGTGAAACCCACCACCCCTGTCACTAGTAGTGTAAATTTAGATGTAGAAAAGGTATACACTGTGGTATCCATAGGTGGGGGAGATGCTAGGGTGTGGAAACAGCGAATAGTTCATGGTCAGATCTAACCAGTGACCAGTTAACCTCCACTGTGGTGCACCTGTTGCCCATGTTGGTGATGACCACATCTTGTAGTTTCCACCCCACGTTAGGGAGGTTACCACCTGATACAGGGCATATGAGGTGATACATTCCAGGAAGCGCTGGTCGTGGAAGTGAGTACCGGAGTATGTTTCCCAGTTAATGGTATGGTAGTTGACATCGACCAATGCCAGGGTGTGTGTTAGGACTGTCATATTCTCCACTGTCTCCATGTAGAAGGAGTGGAGATCCTGGGTCATGGAGGGTGATCCGTAGCAGGCCACATTCCTCATTGCAGTTGTGGCTGATGTTAGCTGCACATGGATGATCACAGAGGTATCATGCTGCCCCACTAACCTGGAGGTGTAGGTATCCCTGATGAATATGGATACAGCCACTCTATGTCTTGTCAGTCCATGTTCTGTGGCTGAAATATGTGGTATGGGTTGTAGTCTGGTAGTGCTGGTGTGCTTTCAGGAGCCTTAAGACAGATGTCAGATGTTGATGTTGTCCATCCTGAGGAGTGCTGTGAGTGCATGCATGTTGTGATCACAACCCCTGGTGTTGAGTAGCATAAATCTCATTGAATCTGCTATTGGGTTGTTTACAGAGCTGGTATTCACCTTCAAGACTCTCCTAAATAAGGCAACATGGGTGTGCCAATAGCCTTGGCCAGTATTCCAAAACATAAGGCTGACACATAGGCCGGTATGGTATCAATGCATGCATGTTCCCCATCTGTGCTTGCTTTTCAACTCCCCTGTAGGTAACCTACTGGTAAGCAATAGAAAGCCTTAAACTTATACAAGTCTTCTAGCTTCCAAGATAGGCTTTTGCAGTGACTAAGTATCAGTGTTCTGTATGTGCTTGCTGTACTCAACTATTTCCTGACTACATGGTGAGTTCACACTGTATATTGTGATCTGAAGGTCTGTTTATTCACATATTATAGCTGTGATGGCCTGCACATTAGAGGTTCACAGATAGCCTACTATCTATCTGGCCAAGGGCAATTAGAAGCATAGCAACAGTGTATTGGCCTTCCCCGCACCATTGATGAAGTAACTGAGCCTCTGTCAAGCATAGCCAACAAAGCAATTCCAGGCAGAGTTGCTGGAAGCAGTTGAAGACTGGGGTTATGCAGGGTGATAGGGACAATTAGTGATCTAAAGAGGGCATGTTAATGTGGCAATTCAACACCATTCAATTCCCCCAACAGGTCTTGCAGCTATCAAACTGGACAGGCTCCCCCACCCCCTGGCTGTATGGTTCTGGGACACATGATCCCAGGGGTGTATAGTCTGTTACCCATTCACACAGCAAGGTTTCCCTTGAAGTGTGTCAGTGAGGGGCTATGCCTAATGTAGTTAGGAATGTAATGTATTGTCTCACAGTACATTTGTTATATGTTGTTATTTCAAGAGTACATGAAGCTCAGTGAATTTGGGGACTCCCGTCCTTTGCTTAGCCTAGCTTACACATAGAAATCATCTAAATAGGAAATAGGTGGAAGCAACGTTAATGTCAACAGTGTAATGATTACAGCATCTGCATAGTATCTGTGCATTTGAGGTTACAATCTCGATAAAGGCAGGGATGTTTATCATGTGCAAAAGTATACCTTAACCACAGCTTGCATATAGGTAGTAATCGTCTGTATAATAAACATACGAATCACCCATACAAACCCATGTGTGAAGGAGAGTACAGTCAACAGAGAATGTAATGCCATGTCAGCACATAGTGAGATGTTACGTCACTGACAGGTATATATCCGGAGTAGTTAGCGAATATGGCCGTGTTTGCACACACAGGTTATACGGTACACCATTTGTTTAACTGTGTTTAACCACTGCTATAATGTCACACAAACAAAACATGCTTACAACTGCTTATATATATATATATATATATATATATATATATATATATATATATATATATATATATATATATATATATATATATATATATATATCTATATATATATATATATATATATATATATATATATATATATATATATATATATCTATATATATATATATATATATATATATATAGATATATATATATATATATATATATATATATATATATATATATATATATATATATATATATATATATATATATATATATATATATATATATATATATATATATATATATATATATATATATATATATATATATATATATATATATATATACATACATACACATACATACATGTCTGTAGACAGCATCCGAAGTGGTCATATCATAGCAATCACACATCCCCCCCCCCAAACAATATGAACATAACATATGAAGAGTATATGCCAATACACTATTACAAATATGTTCTATGGACACAGTCACCAACACAACTGCAATGACTGCAAGTATCCATAGCAGAATTACACAGACAGCTTTCATTTTGCAAATATTTATTACATTCTGATGTATTGCCAAAAGGATTCAAGGACTAACAGTCCCTGCATGCTATACGGGAAACATTTAATAGTGCCTTAATGAATCCGCCTGCAATTACCATAGTATTAGTCCACTAAAGGATAGGTGTTCACATAGGGAAAGAGCACCCACGCACATAAAGACGTTGTATAAAAGGGGTTCCTACACACCTGCATGTGCTATGTACACCCACCAACATCTACCCCACAAGTGAAATAATTACATCAATACATACTGTCATACCATAACCAATTACGCAACTACTGTACAACATATGCTGAAACCTTAACATAACTGGACACAGACACACTAACATGGCCCTATGTGAAATAGTTTCCGTTATACAATTGAACAGCTGCTGATGTAACAGGGTTTATATGAACTAATCCCGTTTCAGAGGGTTGAAAGGTTCGTACACCAGGAAGTTTTACCGAGTACTGATTATTAGCACAGTATGATACAGAGTAACACCAAACTAAATATGTCTAGTAAGCACACTGTAAACCCCCTAACATTATATGCATAGCTATGCAGTCTTGAGCTGGTCAAACAACCTGGCCAGACTGAAACATATGTAGAAGTATTAGGTACAGACAAACCCTGCACAAGTAGCAATGTTCAGAAATATAACAGCAGTACTCACTCCTCTAGGCATTACACACAATATATTACTGTTCGTCTCCATACAGCTGTTGCAATAGATTCCAAACAAAACTTCCATGCTGTCTTCCTCACAAGTAAGGCAAAGGGACAACGCCCAAGTGGAGTACTCAATTATACTCCACTGTAGCCATGGTATTGGCTAAGGTAGTAGCAGTGCAGCTGATGTGCATGTAATTAGCTACTTAGGAACACCAATTGGCCATTGGGATAGCACATGTTACTGATCTGTAACTATAAAAGGTTGCCTTGTCACACATTCAAACCATCTGTATCTACCTGTAGGACAGTACAAAACACTGAAAGACGAACCAAAAACAAATATTACACTAGTTAATAACACCTCCGATTACTAAGATGGTATGTATAACATGTAATATGTCTGTGTATGTAGTACCTATACTGTAAGAATTACAGTGTAATCAATGCATATAGTGAAAATAGCTATCTTGTAATGATGTAGTGTTGAGCAGTAGTAGTGCTTGTAGTATTCTATGTGTGTACTGCTGTAGGTCACACAGCACACTTCACATACACCACAAGGGATGATATGGGCTTGGAACCCACCAATTCGCTTCCAGGCACTGTCAGTCTCAGGATTGGTCCAACAAGTATGTGCTATAACAGGGGATAGTATATGTTGATATATTGTAACAGTCGACATATGTATGGGTGTATAAGTAAGATGAACATGTTAAAGGTGGGCTTACCATGCAAATATGGTGTGCATTGTGGGATATTGTGCCAATAACTATATAATGTACAGTATTCTAGGCAGATCTGTATTCTATTCTACATAGCAGTTCTGTTATGTTATGCAAACAGTAGTTATGTCTATTGGCAATTACAATTCTCAATGACAGGATACATAGCATTAGTATTCATCTGACAGGTTAGCAGCATGACAGCAAAGATAATTGGAAGAGCCAGGTAACTATCCATGCACATAACACATGTAATATCCACCTCTCTACTATTGTTTGCAAGCAATAACAGCTCTGCATGTGTACATGTTATGCAAATGTGTAGTGACCCTTGTTAGAGGGCTGGGCCAAATGGCTATGTGCACACCTACATAGAGTGGATATTGAGAGTACAGACACACTGGTTGAACTACCAGGTTTGTGTAGCCCAACATCTCTTTGCCAACCAAACAGCCGCATGCACATACTATATGTAAGGTAGTGCACAGCACTGGTAATGAAACAGGTTGCATATCATCTTTAACTCCAGTGTAACATCTGCAGTAGGACTGTAAGATGTAGGAAACAGCTGCCTATGTGTAATAGCCGCATCATAGGTGATGGCTCACACTATCTGATTATATCCTGATGGTGTTGATAGTAGCATCAGAGCCTATTGATACATGACTCTGTTCAGAGAGTGGGTATCTGTGCCCAACAGAGCTCATGGTCCTTTTGGATATGTGAGTATATACCCAGAGAAGGAAAGAGACCTGTAGACACTTGCATCACCTGTAATCAACTAACAGGATGTGATGTGCTCCTCAGAGGAGGATTGCTGCTAAAGGTAGCTACAATGTTTCCGTAATAGCCACTGTTGTCACATCCATAACACAAATATTTACATGTGAGCATCACTGTCTAAAACATCTTCATAGGCAATAAGTAAACTAAATACAGTACTTGGTACTTGTAGTACTGACTGCTCATACAGGCATGTCCACTAGTCAGCTACTGGTGTTTACTAATGTCAGCTTTGTGTATGGGGCCATCCTGGGGGAATGCAATCTCTATGCTATGTACACTGCCAGACCCACCTAACACCATGCTCCACACGTTGTTTGGGATGAAGCTACAGGGGTAAGCTGGAAGGCAGCCCAGTCTACAGCCATGACTGGACTGGACAGTCATGAGGTGTAGGTTAACACATGCAGCTTATCAGCACAACCAACACATACCCTTACCAGAACACAGTAAGGACACCCACACACACTACCGGAAATCACACACATTCACAGACGCGTCTAAGTATCTGGCCAGACAAGTAACCCCCCAAGCAGGAAGAGACAGACACTGAAATACACAAACTGTATGACATAGTTTGCATAATTGTGCCACACCTCTGAACACATGACTAGAAACATGCCCAACAGTACTCATTTGTGAATGCAAACTCTAGCACTATGTTACACACCGACCTATACAAGGGCATGCATACATACTATCAGCTGCCTGTCTGCCATGATTAGCCACATACTCATACACTCAGACCACCCTTTGAACAGTATACATGGCTCTGGCATATTCAATGTTGTTGTGCAGGACCTGTGATGCAGTAGCCTGGACTGCATGGAAACACATGTACCAACTGTCAGGTAGCCCATGCAGGTATGTCCCAAGGCCTGGGTAGCATTCTGCCATTGGCCAGAATGATACTGCACTACAGGGACAAAAGGACTGTATTTCACAATTGTCTAGTGTAGTGGTGCATGTCACAGGGTATTCAGTATCTGTCATCCTGGGATAAGATTGTTGACAGACCATGATGCTTTGCTAGACAGGGCCTGCACCAGTCACCCCTGGGAATCTGGATACTGCCTAGCGCTCATGCTTCCCCTAAAGTGCCTTCATCATGCACAGTTCAAGTGAGGGTCCACTGCTGTTACAGGGACAGCCAAGCAATAAACTGCGAGTCTCGCTACACAATGATACATGTCAGAAACACTATACGGACACATATGTCAATCTCTAACATGGAGAACATATCTGTTCAGTGGCTGAGACATGTTTCAATACTCCGGAGAGCACACCTGCATGACCATGTTATAACTCACCTCTTGCCCGTTATCCTTTATTGAAACACATGGGCCGCAGGTGTGTCCATATTCCTGAAGGATATGTACACCCCCACACTGATTGCACTTGCATAACATCAGATGCATTATGCAACTACCTTTGTGCCAAAGTGGAATTCAAAATGCACCTTGAGACAGATCACCCACCAGGCCACAGACTTCCCAACTGTCATAATGTGATGTAATGGGGAAGATTAGGTCTGAGACAGAACCATAATAATGGCTACTCTCAACTATTCCATTATGAACTGGGAAGACTCCTCAGGTACCAACACCTGTGCTCAATGCATGTTGGATTCCATCGACCCCACTGACCTGGATCACAGTAGTCACACAAACAGGGCTAATAGTATGTTCCACATAGTTAGTCTCCAATGCCAATGTTATGTTTCCTAAGAGCAGAGTGGTGAGTGCCATGGCACCCATGCAGATGGACAATGCATGTGCAAATGCTGAATCCTACACAAATAAACCTTAAGCAGTCACATATGTGCAGTGATTGTGCCACTGAAACAGAACCAGGATTCAACGCAACATATACAAGTAGGAAAACTGGTGGTACCATGCTTTAAACTGTACCACAGAAGGTAGTAACTGTTGCAAGAGTGAACACACATGAGTGTAGGTGATCCCTGGTCAGCCTCATTAAGATGCAGATACACCATATAAAACCACACAAAGCTACTGTGAAACTAATCAGTCACATATTATGAGGCCAAGCACAGAGCATTCTATAGCTGTGTCATTAATTGTAATGGCATCGACAAGACCTGCCATGCTGCACAGCACTATGGCATGCGAAGTACTGCACCTACAGAAATAGCACCCATTCATCCAGATAGGGTCTCAGAGATCCTAAACCCACTCCCACCCCCCACCCCCAACAGGTACACTTAGTAATATATCCATGTACACTACAGGGCCCCTTTGCTAACAACTATGCAGGTACAAGCTGTACTCTCTAAAGCCATACATACAGCTTTCATGGGACCTGTAAACATCCCAGGGTGTATCCTACACTAATGTAAGAACATTCAGCTATCCACATACACATCATGTTCAATCATAGCTCCATGTCAGGCTGTGTACACACTGAATGGTGCACAGCAACAGTTATCACACCCAACAAAGGGGGAGACACTATTGACAATGGGACATAGTGCACAACTACCCTGCTGAGTCTGGTCTGTATGGCCATGAACCATGGTCAATGTAATTGATGTACTCGGTACATATGTAGATGACAGTAGGGTTGATTCACACTGCATATCATGACCTTGCCAGGTCATAGGACACCATCACCCATACTGTGTTCCAGCTACCCTCAGTAAACTAGTTGCATATTCCTATGTCACAGGAGTGGTTGGCAACTGGACTGCTGGCAGAACCCACACTACAGAAGGTGTCTGACAAATACACGCACATCAAACCAGTGCCAGGCACAGTAATACAGGGGTCATTCCTGGTACGCCCCCTCTTTGTTATCTATACCACATAGACTAACACAGAAGGCATCAGCCTATTGATGCTGCAAATGACTATGAACTAGGAGCAATAGTTGACTCATTGTGTGCTGCGTTCAACATACAGAAGGGCCTTAGTGTGTCAGATGTGTGGTGTGTGATGTATGGCCACAATCTGACAGCTAAGTATTGCATTGTCATCATCTGTGTTACAAACCCTGTACCCATTAACTACCACCTAGGCAGTGGTCAGCATAATGGGAACTCTGTGTCAGGGATGCAGCTGGATAGTACTTCCCTTTAATAGTTACGTCACCACAAAAGACAGGCGGTCATATGTGGCACCCCTAATCATGACAGGGTGCCATCCAGGAATATAGAGATAACTACTCAGCCATACTCAACACCCATGTGACCCATAATCGATCACATATTTCCTTTAAGGGTTATTTCCCATGTGTAGCTGGCCTACACTGCCCTTCACAATCCCTAGCTGCACTATGTAGCATGCAGCCTACCTAGAATAAAGCCATGTCCAACCCAGAGATGTTGGACATGCTACACTTAACACATCCTGATCCCAAATAAACACATATGTCATGGACATCCACCTTTCTAGTACAAGGCTCACAACATGCCTGACAGATCCCTGTCCCATACACTTAAAATACTCTTGCCATACTATGCATCCCCTGTCCAGCGAAGCTGCACATCGCTTCTCTCTGTGACATGGTGTGATGACCGCTTGCCAAATATATCAGTAACCATGTGTATCAGTTCTGTGGCACTGCTTGAACTGGCCATTGAAACTTACCTGTCTGTTGCCTACAGCTAGGTAACCTGTCTGCCTAGGCTCATAAATGGCCCAGGGCATTATAGCCTACTAGCTCACTATGACCATACATGCTATAGTTGATATCCAACCCTGCAAATACTAACAGGCTAGCTATTGTCCCATGTGTTACACATGTGCAACACAGGCAATACATGGCAGGATGCTACACAGCTGTACAGTGCCATGTAGATGTATATGGCAAAACACATACATGCTTGCAAGTCTGCCGGGTCACAGGTCATGTCCCTAATGGCTATGTATGACTATATATGTGGCATATACACAGCATTAAGATTGATTGCATTAATGTTAACACATCCAGGCATGTACTGATAGGTAAAGACACCTCTACAGGCAAACAGACATGCACACATCAAAACAACATCCACATGGTGTATGAGCAATGTCATCACATGACACACACATATATGGCGATAACATTGCATCACCAGTAGGTGTCAAATGTGTGTGACCTGTACATGTCAATGGTGTTAGTGTCATGTAGAGTTACAAAGACGTATTTGTAATCTTAATAAATGTGATACACATGTATGTTCAGTTGTACTGCTGTACTTCTCTGTGAGTTACTGTGACCTGTCTCCATCATTATGTCTTCCAGGTATGCCACGTAGCAGACTGCCACTGTACAGCCGCTTGGAGGATGAGATCCTCATCCCATACCTCCTCGTTAACTACACGACGCTCTTCAGCCATGTGCCACAGGACGCACAGCAGTGAGATGCCTTGTGGGAGGAACTCTGCAGGACGGTAAATGATGTTGGCGGTCATAATCGCGCCTATCAGCAAGTGCGCTGACACTGCACTGACCTGATAAGACGGGTGAAACAGCATGCTAATGCAATCACCAGGGAACAAGGTGCAACAGGTGGGGGGCCACTCACCCAGCCCCCACTCACATGTACCGTGGAGCTACTGGCCAACCTGGGGACACCTGCAGACCTCCATCCACAAGCTTTAGCTGGTATTGTGGAGGTGGGTGTCAACCACTAAACCTATAGTTGCCTGGTAAGTCACTACTGCACATAAAACACAACTATATATCCTATAGTTACATGTGTTACTGTGCAATATGTAATGTAACATCATATGCAAGGCATGTATGCACACATGCCACATACTATAGTCTGCTACTCTATGTATGCACAGATGTGCATACTCCATAGTATAGTGTATTGTACTGGCTTATGTGCTAACATGGACATTGCACCCTCTAGCTATCACACAGGTGTGGATAATGATCTTACTGCTGTGACACCCCTGTTTAGGTACCTCTGGTGTTTTGTAGTGACAGCAGACAGTCTCAGGTGAGATTGTTATTATTTACCAGGCCTAATAATGCACAGAACATATTAATAGCATGCTATCTGCCATAACACACGTACACATAATGTATGGTGGTCCTGTTAATGGACACTGGTCAGACTTGCAATGCATCACACTGTTTACCTATGTGAAACAATTGAAGACTATATGAAACACCTACACTAAACCTTCCAAACTGTCATTGTCAGATGTGTGGATAACAGTGAATACAATGGTGGAGGTGTGTTCCACTGTAGGGACAGGTACTACATATCAGCATTGCACATGTTGAGAATACAAATAGTACTGTACAGAGAGCATATGTGTGCACACACACTAAATGTGTTGGAGCTGGAGTATGCCTGGCTCACAGGACACACCCTTGTGGAGTATACCCTTGCTATGAATGTCACACAATGTCATGTGCTATCAGTCATGTCCATGACATATAGTGGACTGACTGCAACACTGCTCAACTATCCTGCAAAACATGTCTCACATCCCATACATACTACCCTTTGTCTGCATAACCCTATCCTCAGTGGGGCATATGACATCTATGGGTGTATATCATATGGGATAACACTGACATGTGAAATAAGATGGCCATCACAACCATTGGACTGAACATGTGTACACATGGCCATGGAGGATGTCCAGAGACATGAAGCAACACACAGAGTAGAAGTGATGTACATGCGTGTACACCCTGTTGTACATTGGCTTGACACAATACAAGTATGGCCTTTGTGTAATGGTGATATTGCAGATGTGAAACACTAAACATCATACAGGCCTGTGCACAGCTTGTGTAAGCAAAACATGTAACCACCACATAACATGCTTGAACATCTGGAGTCACTACATGGAAGCATTCACCTATGCAGTATACAAATACATACATGTGTTGCACAACATACACATACATCCACATCAAGCCACAGATACAGTACATTCACCTTGCTGGTGTCAGACAAGACTGTCATGCCTGCTCCTCATGTGTGTGAGGTACACAGATGGCATGTGGGACATAGAGTACGTGTAAGTTAGCCATGTGTGGGCATAGTTGCCAGGTATCAGTAATATGGTTGCAGATGTGCAGGGGTGTCAACCGTATACCCTTATGAAACCTATGTCACACATTCTACATTAGGGTTTATTGTGTATACACCTCGGTGATGCGGGTCACATTCCACATTAGATATGTATTGTATGTGAACATAGTCATGGCTATGAACTGTGTCAGTAGCTCACACTGTATAGCAATTGTGAAGCCACATGATGCCTTGCAATGGCTATGCACATCAGCTCAATGTGCAGTATGTCCCTGCATATTTGTAGGGTGGACAGACAACATTGCATCAGCTGAATGCCCATGTAAGTATAATGCATCCCTGCATTAGGACACCATTACTGTACTGTAGAGTGGAAAAGACACCATTGTCTTACACATGTATGCATGTTATTCAACACGTCAGCAGAAGACATGTCATACTACATGTGATTTTTAAGGTCATACACCACACAGCAGGCCAGTGTACAGTAAACCTGTGCTGGTCTGTGGCACCATTGCAAAGTAGGGACAGCCATGTCAAACATGTATGTACAGTCACATGCACAATGTCTACACTCAGCTCAGGCGGAATAATGTTGAACAGACATGCACTGCTTTGGGGGAGATATGCAAGTTAGGGCTCAGGCAAACATAGTATGCAGTTGACATACCCTACAGCTCATGTCCTTACACATAGAGGTGGTGGCCAACACAGAACATCAGTGGCAGATGTACAAAGGTCAGCGATGGTCTGTTAATATATGGTGTATGTTGCACACACCATGGCAGTGCAGTGCAATGGTGCAAAGCGCATGCATTGTGTTGCAGGTATGGAGAATAGGCTACTAACACAAGTGGTGCAATACAGGTATGTATGCTAACAACCACTATAATTATGTAAGGTGCATGCCGTCTGCTATAACACATGCATGCTGTTGTGTACAACTCAGGGATGTATAAGTACCACTATAATTGCCTACGCTGAAACCATAATTGTCTAAGCTGATTGCCATCTGCCATATCACCTGCATGTAGCATGTGTGTCTGTGTGTGTCTGCCTATATGTGTCTGTCTGTCTGTCTGTGTGTGTGTCTGTCTGTCTGTCTGGTGTGGGTCTGTCTGTGTGTGTCTGTCTGTGTGTCTGTCTGTGTGTGTCTGTCTGTCTGTGTCTGTGTGTGTCTGTCTGTGTGTCTGTCCATCAGTATGTGTGTGTCTGTATGTCTGTCTGTCTGTCTATGTGTGTCTGTCTGTGTGTGTGTGTCTGTCTGTCTGTATGTGTCTGTCTGTGTTTGTGTGTGTCTGTCTGCCTATCTGTGTGTGTGTGTGTGTGTGTGTGTGTGTGTGTGTGTGTGTGTGTGTGTGTGTGTGTGTGTGTGTGTGTGTGTGTGTGTGTGTGTGTGTGTGTGTGTGTGTGTCTGGTATAACTTGTAATGTACAGTTCTTGTGCTCCCCTCACAGGTGTTGATGTAGGTGCGTTGCCCTCCTGCCAATCACCTGATGTTAGTGTCCCCACAGACTCTAGCAGTGATGATAATAGTATGACTGAGGCACAGACAGTGTTGTCAGGGGCTGAATCTATGCCATTGGTTGCCATTCCACCTGTCCCCCCCTCATCCTCGCACACAGTTCCCCTGCCTGCACATACCCCATCACCCCTGGCCATAGATTAAGGACAGTTGTCGGGTGGTAGCATGGAACAGGGAAGTGTGGTGACTATGGAAGGTGTGCCTGCACACCATGAGCCCAATCAACAGACTGGTGATGTCACACACAGGCATGTGCCCAGCACTGCTCGTAGGAGGACCACTGGCCAACATGCCCCTGCGAGACCAAGCACATCAGCTGGAGTCACCAGATGCATGTTTCAGGCTGTAATGGAGGCACAGGCATGTGCTGAATGGCACAATAGAGAAGTTCTGAGGCATCAGAGGGCTGCTGTCCGTTCATTAACTGACAACATCCAGGCACATGCAAATGCTCACCATCATCTTGCAGATGTGCTGGATAGACAATTGGGTGACATGGTGAGAGTCCTTGACCATAGCATGTCAATCCTCGAGCATGGAATATCTGTGCTGGAACATCTGGTGGGAGTGAGGCATCGGGCGCATGGATGTAGTTCAGCTACATCACCTGTTGAAGGTCTACGTGAACATGCTACTGCACATGCTCACTCCCATAGTGGTGGTAGCAGCAGCAGTGCAGCTGGTGCTGTGCAGTCCACACCAGGGCACAGCTGGCCATGAGCATGTGGTCCTGGATGGTCCCAACAGAAACACGAATCCAGTGGACATGTTTCATCAGATGGTACCCAATCTGGACCTTTGTCTGGTAGTGTCCATGCAACCCCTGACAGGCACAGGTCATGTGGCCATGGCCAGACACCGTGAACTGTGAAACCTGCCTTGTACAGTTTGCAGCTGTCAATATTACCCCTGTGTAGGACAGCCACATGCCAGACCTGTGTGCATGCATACACACAAACTGGAAACAAATGTAGGGCACCTCAACGCACACACGTCCAATGATATCACAGGCCCTAACACACATACATGATTCAACCAATGGCACACTCTGTGCATATGATGATGCTTGTGCCGCATCCCTGTCATCCACACCATTGGTGCAGGGGCATGTTCATATGGTCTGATGCACAGGGTGAATATACTAGGTAGACAGTTGTAGATTAATATTGTTGAGTAGTGTTGACAGGCAGCAGACATACCATGTATTGCAGTTGTAGAGTGCATTTTGTATGTTTGACAGTATGTATCATGTGTAACAACACTAACAGCATGTTTATCCTGATGTTCTGCCTTCCTCTTTCAGGTGTAGTTGCATGTGCCGGGGGATGTTGGTGTTTGCAGGAGTCCCATATGTACATGTTGACTACCCACAGATCAGTATGACAATACCTGCATGCACGTTGTAGCTTCCACATCACAGTTATAGTCTCCCATGTTTCAATTATGTTTACTGTTATAATGATCCAAGAGCATGATAGCTGTGTAGTAAGCTACTGTGTTCAAAGACATCACATCCATAGTGGGTGACATCACAGGTATAGTTACCTGGAGCGTGGAGTGGTATGCAGAAAGACAAGGGTTAAGGCCCGTGGAAATAGTGGCTTCTCACTGGGAAGCAGTAATACCCACTGCCATGACAGCAGGCAAACTCAGACACACCCACTCACTCAGGAATTCACAGACACATTAACACACACTCTGACACACACACACAGTTGCCAGTGTTTGGATGAGAACCCCTGCCTATGTGGATATCATCATTATAGTACCACGCAATTAAAAGATGCGCCACAGAGATTACACATGTACAGGTAGTTGGAATGGCCTAAGATCGAGGACATCGACAGGGATATTACAGTGCAGTGAGTGTATGTGGGGAGGGGGGTCCATCAGTAGGCTATGTAGCAACAGGTCACACCCCAGGGAGTACATGTTAACAAGCGGTTAGTATGCACGTCTACGATTGATGATATCAACAGGGATGCTAGATTGCTTTAAGTGGATGGGGGAGGGGGCATTAACATTTCACTATGGTAAAATACAGTCTCACTCCAGGAACCAGACAGCCATACACACGGACAGCCACACACACACACACACACACACACACACACACACACACACACACACACACACACGCACAAACACACACTGGCATTCACAAAGATATACACCTATGTTACACACATACAGGCACTTTACACATGTGAGGTTTAACCACCTGTCTATGCCTTTCTTTCTACACTTCACTCTGTACTGGTGTCAACAACAGTGTTCAGGAGAGTGATAACATGTGGGATGTATTCCCAACTATAATTGACATATATAGACACACACACACATACATGCCAGTACTGGGAATCAAACACCAGCCTATCTTATGATAGGTACCACAAAAGTACAGCACTATTTCATCTGGTACAATGCTTACTGACTCTTTCCTTTGACAACTGTGCTGATATATGCACAATATATGCACAGGGGAGGTACTACTGTTACAGCTGTTATGAGGTTTGCCTTCAGTGTCACCCTTACAGCATTCTACATTGTCTGTCTTCCACTTCATTTAACAAAACCTGACCTTAGCAGGTACACAGGTTATTGTAGGACTGGTTGTAACACACCAGTGAGCTGTCCTCAGTAATCATTCGTCTGCAAGGAAGCCCCACCACTTAGTAGTCATGTCCAAACATCTGCCCATATCTCATGTACGGCTTACATTACTTAGAGCATATCACCATATACAGTTGGCAATGTTGAGGCTCTATTGCAACAGCATGATGTACTAAGACAACAGTCACCTTCAGACATCAGACACTGCACACACATGGAATCTACACAAACAGAAATACATGTACACATATGCGGTGTACATCAGTACGTGCACTAGCAGGTCAAGAGGATACATTCCACACCTTCCTCACACCATGTGTAAAACATAGCCGAGCATTACACCATAGTGGATGTTGTATTCATGTACTGGTAGGACACCACCACTTTCACCGAGTAGCCATGTGTACATATATTACAATAGCACATACCAGCGTGACACATACAGCATTATTCCATGTCATGCTCCTATGAACTGTTACTTTGACAGTGCCATGGTGAAGCCAGGGCACTGTGATGGTCAACAGTGAGCACATCATATTTGCCACACACACCTCATGTGTACTGGAAGAGTGCCAGCAATGTGCTCTGTTAGAGCTTGGCAGTACACTCATTCAAGCATGTGCGAGGTCTGTAGCTTATAAACATCTCACCCCAGCATGTACTGGCTATTGTGGTACTAAGGCTAATGTCCAGACAGCACACAGCATGCATGGCTTGCAATTGTTGACATGCGGTATATGTAGGAGCTGTGGCCACACATGGCTGTACATGTCATGAACATATCACCTGTGACTACTCAGGAACATACAGAGCAGAGCTGGATTTCCCTGAGTCTGTCAATACAGGCCTTGTGTAGGTCCTATGGTCCTGTTATTTGGGTATGTTTGTAGGCATTGCATTAGGTGGACATGTCTAAAGACATACATGCCACATGGGGTGTTGTATGATATGATAGGTGTCATGAGTAACCAGTAGAGAGGGGATATTACCTCTGTCAACATAGATATCAAACCTTATGTAATGTTAGCATGCTATCTGCCATGTGCATGTGTGTAATGACTGTAGCCACCTGTATGTAGAAAGGTAAACGTAAGCTATGGTAATGTAATTTATGTTGTAATAGTGTTGGATGTACATATTCAGGGCAGATACGATTAGGTCATATCCAACCATTTGGGTGTTGTTTACTGGTGTACAGCAACAGTCGACCGTGTTAATGCTGACAACATCTGAGGGACCCTGGTATGTGTACAATTGAGCTGGTTACAAAAAGTGGTATTATGCATAACAGATTATGCAGCTGTGTCTGTACATGGGTACTTTGCACAGTTGATGTAGGCCTAGGTACAGTCCACCAATTGAGAGTCATCTGGTGGTCTACCATACTATGTCATACCACATATGGATATGTGTTGTTAGTCTGGGAACATGGTGGTTGATGTATATGAGGATACAACCTAGAATGCAGCATTTGCCACTGTCACCTGTACCTAACTCATCTGTGATGTGTTATGTCGGAATAGTGGTCTTTACATGTGAGTAGCCTTTACAAATATGTGCACACCACCACCTGGAATGTTCTATACCACTGTTATGGCCCACATGTCTGTATATGAGTTATATGGTGGTAGTGCAATTGTGCAATACAGAGCCTTCAGTCAGGTGTTCCTCACTGCACAGATGTCAGTATTCCCCATTGTAGGTTCTACATTGAGCAAATGGATTACTAAAGACACACATCTAGCACGGGTTAGCATAAGCATCCAATGCAATTGTCATGTAGGTGTCAGGGTGTTACATCTGTGTGTAGGACATTTGCCTTGGAATGCAGCTATATGGGTAAATGCGACCTAGGTATTATCCACACATACATGTAACATGGATGCATGTGCTCTGTGCTAAAGGCTCGTTGTTTGGTCATGACATCCCGGAATGACAGGCACTGGACAACCTCATAATAACAGCAGGACATTGGCTCATTGTTTTGGTCTAACAGTTGCCACCCATACCATGACATCACTGCAAGTGGCATTAATGCGCTTTGGTAGCAAATGCCCCATGTAAGGTGATGGACAGTGGCAGAAGTGGTCACTGGGGTGTAGGTCCATACCCATCATTCCCCCACCCTAAATCCACAATCCCCGAGGTAGATTACATTAGCCATCATTCCCCACCCCAAACTCCACATACAAAACAACCATCCCTTCTCTGGTGATCTGCTTTTGATTTAAATGTTATAACACAAGAGATGCCTCTGTTTTGTGTACACTTCAGTTCCTTTGGAACCCTTCTGTGTCACAAAGGGCGTTCAGATGTGTGTGTGTGTGTGTGTGTGTGTGTGTGTGTGTGTGTGTGTGTGTGTGTGTGTGTGTGTGTGTGTGTGTGTGTGTGTGTGTGTGTATATATATATATATATATATATATATATATATGGCTATGGCTGTGTCTGTGCATATGCATATATATATGTGTGTGTGTGTGTGTGTACACATCCGTAGGTATATATATATATATATATATATATATATATATATATATATATATATATATATATATATATAGATATAGATATATATATATATATATATATATATATATACATATATATATATATATATATATATATATATATATATATATATATATGCAGTTATGACAGTTGTACAGATGTAGACTTGTCTTTGTTGTTTCACAGAGTACAATACATTCAAGAGTACTGTACATATGTACACAAAGGGACTGTCCCATTTGTTTTCAGTACTGTGGAATACCTGTAGTAGGATGTGCATTATAGACTCCATGCAACATGTATACAACCTAGATGGCTTAGTGAGACATCCAGTGACCTCAGTTTGCATGGGCCAGGGTTCGAGACCTGCAAGCCTTGTTGATACTGTCAATTAGGACTGCATAAGACACTTTTAAGCAGGTGTATATGTGTTTTGGGGGCAGTAAGCAGCGGGTACACACAGGTAACAGACATGTACAACCCGCGGTACACTTGAAATGCCCTTCTTTGGCAATCCTGCTGATATCACCCACCTAAGAATACACCTCTGGGAATGCTGTAACCCATTACTCCCCGTAGCGTGTACTGTAACTGTGTATTGCTGTAGTGTGATAAACTCATTAGGTAGGGGTTCTATTCCAAGAGAGATCAACTGTGTGTGTGTGTGTGTGTGTGTCTGTCTACCTGAGACAAGAACAATGCTTTTTAGAGTATGCACACTCTTTACATTCACATGACCACCTTTGGCAATCTTGCTGATGTCACCCACCTAAGAATACACCTCTAGGACCACTGAAACCCAATATTCTCCATAGCACGTGCTGTAACTGCGTATTGCTGTAGTGTGATAAACTAGTTAGGTAGGAGTTCTATTCCAAGAGAGACCAACTGTGTGTGTGTGTGTCTCTGTCTCTATCTGTCTGAGACAGGAACTATGCTTTTTAGAGTATACACACTCTTTACAATTCACATGACCACCTTTGGCAATTATGCTGCTGTCACCCACCTAGACATACACCTCTAGGATTGCTGTAATCTAGTAATCTCTGTAGCGTGTGCTGTAACTGCATAATGCTATAGTATGATAACCTAGTTAGGTAGGGGTTCTATTCCAGGACATAGCAGGTGTGTGTGTGTGTTTGACTGTCAGAGCCTGTGTAGAGGTGGCTGTGAGTGTCTAACCACTGGACATGTTGGGGAGCAGATTTTGTAGTTTTCCTATACAGTGTCCATCTTATATGTCACAATGTCCACCTCACGAGGAGTACAGATGTTAGTCAGCCAAGGGACTGTGTTAGCAAGCCATACCCCTACATCTGGCAAAAGGTCTGGTGAACAAAGTATGCAACCCTACTATTACCCGGAATACATCCTGAACCCATGTGTCAGATGCAAACACACATGCCTAGAATATCCTGCTATGTTGCTAGTACCCTGCACATTGATGAAAGATAGTAGGCATGGTGTGATTGCAGTGGGCTGCAGAGGGCATGGCACCCTGTACAGCAGTACAATAGGCACATAATTGTGGATAATGTGCCTTCACTATGTTCTCCACTGGATGCCTGCAACATATGTGGTGCCATCAAATGTGATCCACAGAGGCCATACAATGCCTTACACATGTGCCCTGTATGGACCGATGCCACTAACACCAGGGAATACCTGTATCATGCTATCAATGCAGGTGCAGGGTCAAAATGCTGACTATAAGCAGGTTCTGCCACACCAGGCCAGTATTGGCATATCGGAGGATAACAGTCTGTGTACACAACATGTGCCAGCCAAACCAGGTACACCCTTACATGTCACTGTACAGTATTGTGGGACATACACATCCCAAGCAATGTCCATGTCAAGGACTATCAAATGCAGACATGGCATGCATTGCAAAGCTATGGCCATACACAATGGTAACCAGGATGTCACGACAGTTCATACAATACACATCTGTGTGGGACAGTGCAGACACTACACCCCTCTACCACACTGCACACCATTGTCAGGTGATGTGATGCCAAGGATTACCCCTCACCCAGCCTTGTACAGCCATCTTGCACAGCCAACCACTACACACCCATGAAGCAATGCACACATGCATGTCAGTACTGGCACCTTGTGTCTGCGTGTGGGGTATGATGCTCCCAACCACAGTCACTCCCAGTATAACTTCCATTGGCATACTGACAGATGTCAAACACATTCACATGTCCTAGCCCATAGAACCTCCGGATATCCCCTGTGGTGTATGTAGTACCTGTGCATTACTTCTGTGTGGCAAACTAAGTGGTTTGGGAGTGTATTTGTGGGCCTGGCAAAGAGTGTCAATGTGAGTCCATTAGAGAGTGTAGTTGTGTTGACAATGACATCCATTCATGTGGACAGCCATGTATGCTACACCTAATGTATGTCTACTATATCTCTGTTGCAGATGTTGCACACCAACACACATTTATGTTCTTACAACACACCAACATGTCAGCTTTGTGGCACATGGAGCAACTGCATGCACTTGTAATAGTAATGACTAGTTAGTCAGGGTTTGAACCCCTGTACTGGTAGGTGTGTGACAGACTATGCTTAGGTTTTAGTCTCCAAGCCCTTCTCTGATGTACTTTGCCTCTGTCTGTCCCTCCCACACACTCTCTGGTGGATGTGGAGATGTACACCTGCTCAGCTGCAGCTTGTGTATTGTAAGTGATGGCCATGTTCGGGTGATGGCCTTTGCACTTATTGCAGTCCTCCTCTAGCTGATTGCATGAGGAACAGCTTTGTTGATGTTCCCATAGCCATTCGCATGAAAAACACAGTACAATATCTTGGAACATCATGCTGGTGTTTGCCCATGACAGTCGCCGTGAGTGGTACCTGGATCTGGTGTTTGCTAAACGGCATCACAGATGATAGCTGGATGTTCCTCAAACAACATACACAGTGGGAAAGAGCCTAAAGACAGGAGGGTGATGTGCCTGACATGACTACAGCATGTAAGTGTAGCTATGCTTCATTGAGACAACTACCTGCTTAACAAGGTGTGTTTGGTAATGGCTATTCTGCATGTTTTAAAACTGACAAGACAGTGCTCTGTTTGTGAGGGACCCCCATCTGTAGGGCCATCTGCGAACTGGTCAGTTTGTGGAACCATTTGTTTCCTGTGTTACTCACTGAACACACATCTGTGAACAGCAGGAGCATAGTGTGAGGACTGCAGTCAGTACATGGTGATAGTGATGAGTTACTGCCATCGCATTCCTGATTGGACATATGTCACATGAAACAGTGGTATGACAGACACTGTCTGGGGTTCTCACTGACATGCCAATAATGGGCCACTGTTCACAGCTGCAGTCACAAGTCTTCTACACATTGTACAGATGTCATGCAGTATATATGCATGTGTTGTGCTCTTGCTGCAAATGTATGCCATCTGTTGTGTTGTGTTGATGATAATATCTATGCATGCTGTTGTAAGTAATCCTGAATGCTGTTGACTATTACTAAGCCATATCTGTGTTTAAACTGCAACACCATAGCCGATATGGGTTTGGAGGTCCCGGCAGAACCTCCTGTCCCACTTCAGCTGGCCATGGCACCAGGCACCAGCACATCTGAGGCCCAGCCTTGAACTTCCATCTCTGTTGGCTCTGCACCACCTTCTGGTGGTACCGCCATTAAGGATGGGGCTTGTCCCCCCTGGGAGCAGGTCCAGACAGGGACATGTCCGCTGTCGTACAGTCCCGGACGTGGTGCGTAGGGGACTCATTAAGGGGTTTCGAGGCCAGATACGCCAGCTCAAGGGCAGAGTGTCACATTTGCAGGGTGAGGCTGCCCCTCCTAGAGAGCCCCCAGCACTGCCACCTTTGCAGCTCTTTTGGTGCACTGGTGGCTGCCCATGGCTGGGGACCTCCATCCCACTGTTTCCATCTGTGGGCTCATGGGCTTATGAATGCTGAACACCCCTCCCTGTCCGAGGTGTATCCTCCCACATGTGTCATATACCGACCCTGTATGCTGTCTTGTCTGTTATCCTACCCTACCTATCCTCCACGAGCATACCTACTCTCCTTCCCCCACATCCCACTCTCACCCTATGGAAACAAAAGGCCACTCAGTTCCTAGAACAACATTTGCCCCATACATAGCTGTCTATTTCACACACATGTCCACTGGACACATGTAACCTTTTTAATATGCATCACAACATACTCCAGTTGTCATCACCCCTGTCTCTCAGGTGCACAATTCTAGTATGCACATGACTTCTAAATGTTCCAGGTACATGTGATGCGGATGACCCCATTGTACACACAACACTACCAGTCCCTCTATGGTTAGCCCATTTACCTTTACCATGATGATGATGTCGCACACAGCACCTTGCAAGAGTACTGTTCTCACATAATGATTGGACAGGAACTGTTGTGTTAATGTAAATAATATGCCCAGAGTGATGTATACGGCCAATGTACAAATGTTTGCGTGTATGACTGACACATGTCTGTCTGAGGGAGTCTTGATATTACATAGAACGACACCACTACATAATACAGGCATTGCAGGTGTTTCCCTTTTCATTCCTTTGTAATGCCTTGTTGTCACATGGGATGTTTCTGATATATCTATATATATGTATGTATGTATCTATATGCTGAACATAAACACTCACACATACATCTACATGATGGAATACATTTCCTATACTGTTGAATTACTGCTCTGGATGATATGTTTATGATAAGGTCCAATGTCTGTATATCTGCCATGGCTTAGTGGTAAATCACAATAGCTGTGTGTGCAGGGTCTTGGTTTCGAGACTTGCAGAGGCCATTTATTTTGTTGCTGGGCAGAAAAAAGTCATTGGATACAGTGTGATTAAGGCACATTAAAGCAGTTGTGAGCGGGTGCAAATCAATGCTAACCTCTGGTTACAGTTTCTTACAGTCAGTTAGCCTCTACATTGCTTTACCAGTGTAATACTCGCACACTGTCAGCCAAACAGGCTTACACCCACTTGCTCCCGCACTTGCAAATGCACTGCATTTGGTGTTTGCATCTGACACTCATTCCCCTGCGTGGGAGTGAGGACTATGATATTACCTTGTTATGCCTATTACATCGGATTACATGCCTACAGTATTGGGAATGGCTGCCCATTAGATGACAGCATGCCGTTCGACTGTACAGAATCTGCGGCCTGTCCAAAGTTTGATTCATATTAATGGTGTGTTCTTCTTACAATCTGCACCCGTCTGGCTAATACATGGGAAATGACACTCTTTAATACAAACATGTAATTGGGTTTTGGAACCCACATGCTTCAGCCGAGTCATGCTACTGCATACCTAATATTCTATCATCTTTCTAAGGTGGTCAGTGGAATATGTGCTTTCTGTCCCTATCAGACCTCTCATACAAATTGGGAAATATACAAACTGAATCAGGGACATGGCATAACAACATCAGGGACACATTTAAATTATTGGTGCTATTAACCTGACACATTGACAGACTCAGAGCATATGAATTCATACACATTTTCTGAGGTAAATGATGTTTATAACTCTTAACTGCTGTCGTTATTCATTAAGTGTAATTCACCACCTTTCCTCCAAATGTCACTAGTTTTAGGAGGGATTAAGTGGGGCAGAGTTAGTAAACGAGTCGAAATCTGGGACGTCCCTGGAAATCGGGGACAGTTCAAAGGTATGGTCCCTATTTGTTCCCCCAATGGTTTATGTCCTGTCCAGTGAATGTGCTCTTAGGGGTTGAGAGGTATGGGCGTCAGCTATGTCCATTTCAGAATATTACTTACATCCTTGGGGTGGTCCTAATATGACTGCGCCAGCCAACACCTGCACACCTAGGCCCATAATTGCATACCCATAGTTCCCCCACCTGCCACTTGTCTACAGCACTCATCCTTGCTGTGGGTGCAGGTGGGGTATAAACACACCACTACACACTGCCCACTCTCCCCGTGTCGGGACACATGTCATACGTTGTGTCAATCCATGGGTTATCAGGCCTGCACAACCTACTGGTCCGTGTACATCTACAGGCTGGTTTGATAAGTCATTACCGGGACTGCCTCCGATCATTAAATTTTGATGTCCCACAAAGGACATCGATGTGTATGTTTCAAGATTAGGCTTGGCAGGTCTCTCCCACTGGTAGTATCCTGCCAGTGGTCTGGGAAGCAGTGGTGTGTTTACCTTTACTGTGTGTCTGTATGTCTCACCAGCCTAGCTGGGGGTGGTGGGGGGGGTTGATGCTACGTGTTACACGTTTGTTTATTGGACTCCTCACCCCATATGCATGACCTGTGAACATACATTACTCGTAACTGCTGTATCATATCCTAGCTATATACATGTGTATATTTACAGTCACATATAAATATATATATATATATATATATATATATATATATATATATATTTACATTACTATATACAGATATATCTATATATGTATGCATACATGTATATTTATATTTTGCTGTCTTAGCAATTTTTGGGGTGTCCCTCATGGGACACTCCAGTCTGTGTTCCAAGATTAGAATGTACAGGTGTACTGTGTACCCCCCCCCCCGGTTGTATCCTGCCTGTGGTCTGGAGAGCAGTGGACTCTTTACATTGCTTGTGTGTATGTTTCCCGTGTCCGACTGGGGGGGGACGGGTGGAAGGTCATGCTACGTGTTTCATGTTTCTTGCTTGGGATCCTCACTTCCATTGGCATAGCCTGTGAACATATTCTTGTGTGTTGTTTCCTAACATAGCTGTATATCTGTGTATATCTACGCTCGCACACACACACACACACACACACACACACATATATATATATATATATATATATATATATATATATATATAAACACATATATACACATATATATGTGTGTGTGTGTGTGTGTGTATGTGTGTATATATATATATATATATATATATATATATATATATATATATATATATATATATATATATATATATATATATATATATATATATATATATATATATATATATATATATATATATATATATATATATATATGTGAGTGTCTGTAAAGCAATACATACCCCATGCAAATGCACTTACACATGCTTACTGGTGTTTATATATGCTTGACCTGCTTACTAGTGCCTTATTCATTATGACACTGACACGTCACTCCAGTTAACTTTTAATTGATATTTTGCAGGTTATACAGCAGACAGATGTCGCAATATGTTCATGTACGGATTACCAATGGTAAATGGTATGTGATACAGTGCAATTCAGTATGGGAATGTCTGTTCGTTAGGGTGTTGCTCTAACCAATACACTATTGCTATGCTGCTTCATTTGCATATATACCCATATACCCATGGCTCCTGGTTCCCCAACCATACACCCCAATGCCTCCCTAACACTACTGTCATCCAATCTCCAGTCGGATTCGTGGTGTATCCACACCACTACACATTGGCCACTCCCTACTCCTATAGACCCATCCCCTCAGTTGACTCACTCCACGTATCCTCAGAACTCCCAAACATTTAGTCCACAAACATTGGTGACGTGAGCGACCAAAAGAATACTATTTGCAATTTTTAGGTTGTCCCACATGGGACACGCATGTGTTTATGTCAAGATTAGATTCTATACTTCATTACATTCTTACTCCCGTTAACATGACACTACAATTAGTTAATATGTATGACTATGTGGTAATGCACACGTTACACATGATAGCCCAATTATGTACGTGTTCGGCGTATTTCTTTTACAAATAGACCGGTTTAGTAATTGGCATTGCTGTAGCCGGCAGATCACAGGAATGATTCCATGTGTGGGGAAGGCCTCACAGTTGATTATTTTCAGCATAGCACTGACTTTGGACATTGTACACACTACTGCATTTTAGCAGTTTCGTCCCGTCTCTCTTCTACACAACCTATTATTCTATCTACTTTTGAGGTTTGTAAGGGCACATTCATGTTATTTATGTCTGCAAATGGAATGAATATGTTACAGAGAATGTACTTCTACATATTGATGTCTGCATGTGTGTATTCATATATACCTATAACGAACTCGCTGACCTCCACTGGGTGGTCCACTTAGAACCAACCCATCCAACCCTGGCACGCCTGGCTCTATAATTTCATACCCTTAGTTCCTCCACCCCACCCGTGTTCAAAATACATGCATACCATCCATTGTCCACTTGTTATCGCAGTCATGACACACCTCCATACATTGCCATCTCCAGAGCATTAGGGGCCCTACACGTATGATGTTCCAACCCATGTATTCTCAGGCTCTCCCACCATTTAGTCCTTGAACATACCTGGCCTTGCTTGTGTAATGCTCAGATGGCCAAACAGCCTGTCAATTTTTGGGTAGTCCCACCAGGGACTACCCTCTGATTGTAAAGTAGACTTAAAAGATCAACAGTGTTACTCCCACTGGTAATATCCTGCCTGTGGTGTGAGTAGCAGTGCTTTGATCACTCTTGCCCAGCTTGATATGACATACGCTGACAGTGGTATATAATACTGGTGTTGCCATTGATTCCCTTCTCATTCCTTTTGTATGCTTTATTGTTACGTTGTTCTTTCTTCATAGATATATATATATATATATATATATATATATATATATATATATATATATATATATATATATATATATATATATATATATATATATATATATATATATATATAGATATATATATGTGTGTATAGATATATATATATGTGTATATATATTATATATCTGTATATACTTATATACATTTCCTATGCTGGGCACTGCTTAGACCCGCGCAAGTGCACTCAGACTTGCTTACTGGTACTTATATGTGTTTACTGCTGCTTATTTGTGCTTACACCTGCTTACTAGTACTTTATTCATTATGACAGTGCCACTTTGTTTGAATTATATTTAAGTTAAATATCTCATGCGATACTCTTATGTCGGTTTTATGGCAAAACGACATACATTCCACATGGAAAATGATATGTGCTATTGTTGGGCTCAAACCGTGACTGCCTCTTTGATAAGCGGATGCTCTAAACCCTACACTATTGACACATTGATTCCGCATGTTTTTCTCTATTTGAATGAATATGATGTGTAAGCTACACTCGGCGGAGGGCGGCGACGTGCAGACAACACTGCGCTTTGCTTACACCTTCGCTATTGCTGCAATTCAAATGTATAATAGGGACACGGGGACAGGGAATCTAATTGTGACAGTTCTAGGGACAGGGCTCTACATTGCTTGTGTGTTTACTACTTCGGTTTTATTTCACTGTTCATGGACACTTTTTTATGCTTAGCATACATTTCGGTATCCACAAACACTGACTTACTATTAGGGGCGGGCTGTACTAGTAGGCTTAGTAGGTTTTGCAAGTGTCGGAGCATGTTTATGCCTCCGTAGAGCACTTGTACATGCCCCCTGCACTCGCACACATTTCCTGTGCACGTCGAGGGTGCGGCGGCACACCCTCATACATATTCATATGGCGCTGCTGCGCCTTCTATAGTAAGGATGCTCAGCGCAAGGCTAAACCCATCATTGCACCGAGCTTCTTGAATCCCAGGGTCTATCTTATCCCCAACTATTGTCACTAGGTGTTCTTTGGACTCATTGCTTGACCTACTTCATTATAATTTCAGTCAAATGATGGAAATTTTGGTAATGCCAAACTCCTTTAGTGTGCAGGAAACTCAACTTAATTGTTTTCATAACCATGTTTACATTTGTGACCAGTGCATTGCAACATAACCCTAATCCTCTTTCTCCGTGTCTTAAGTTGGTATAACTGGTTTTACATCCTGTGCGTTATCTGACTATCTCAAGGATTACTTGCATAAAATTAGACCCTCTAAGTAACAGCCTGCATATCATTGCTGGAGCCTTCCTGTGTTCTGACAGAGTGCTCTTCAAACTATCTGGAGATATACAGAGCTGAGTATATTTTTCTGGCACTTCAGTTGTGTACTGGTAATTGTCGTTTGACTAATTTTATATCACATGTGCACTGTTATTTTTGCTTCACTGTATAGTTTTTCAGATCTCTGTTGAAGGTGTTGGTTTTTCCATACCCACCCTCCCTATTCCTGTGTTGTTTAAATTTGGAGGTTTTTGCAGTTGCCCGCCCCCACTGTAGATTTGATCTGGGGCACTCCCCCCAGTGCCATCTCTTTACCTCATTCAACCTAATAGACTCCTTCTGCACTTTTTAGTCATTTTTAAGTTAATTGCATTTTTTAAACTGTTTGGCCTAACATTGCTACATACTCAAGTGTGCTAGCTTGCACTGCATTTGAATTGTTTTTACTGCTGTTTTAGCTACTTTGCTGTATTTAAAAAAAAAAAAATCTAAGCCTGTTTTCTACCTTTCCTGTGTGTAGTCCACATTCAGATTTGTTCTATCCAGGACCGTATGTAAGCTTCTGAGCCCCCCCCCAAGCTTTCTATGTTGGAGGGAAGCCTTCTAGCTTATCAGTGGGAGTGGTAAGCACTAGGTACCCTATCTACCACATAAGGAGTGGTTCTGGCCCAGAAATTGTAGTTATTGGCCGTTTGGGCAGTTTTTCCATCTCTCTCAACTTTCTGATTTAAAAGCCCGCATTTGCACTTGTTTCCCCCCTTTCCTGTAACTAGTTTAGTCCAGATACAGATTCTTAGTTTTAGCACTTGAATTTGCTTATTCGCGATCAGCACTTGTTCAGAACTTGTTGTAAGCACTAAATAACCTACTAATTACTAAAGCACTCAGCCTTCCTCAATACCTAGAGGAAAACAGTTTTGGTACTTATTTTCCTCACTTGCTTAGAGAAAAACAGCTCTTGTACTCACTTTCCTCACTTATCTAGAGGAAAATAGTTTTTTATTCTGACATGTCCAAGGGTCCGCTCCCAGCATTCTTGACTGTCTATCTGATGAATCTGGGCATCTAGGGGCAATGTAAAAATTGCCTCATGTACACAGACAACCCTCTCCTCCTACCATCCAACACTACAACCTGTCAGAGATGCAGTTATCTAGCCAAACTGGAGATAAAGCTCTCTCCAACCAAGACTGAACATGACAGTCAAGAGGAGAAGGTAAACACTTGCACCACACCACACTCATCACATAGTCTCACTAAATCTACACCACCAAAATCCACACATAGAAACACAAAAACATTCACAGAGGCTCTTAATAATAATCTGCTCAAGCAACAGCGACCTCCAAAGCAGAAATGCAAGAAACCTCCAGCCACCAACACAACCCAAATGACACATAGCCCGCAGACTCAGTGTGCCACTCAACCACAGCCAATAAGGCAAAACAACATACTCAACACACTAGTCATAAGTAACTCTATAGTCAGGCACACTGTTGTCCCACTCACAAGGCTAAACAAGGAGAAGGTTACTGTCAGCTGCCTGTCGGGTGGCAGGATCCGCCACACAACCCACGTACTCAGGTCACTCCACAACAAGTACAAATATGACTCTGTCATTGTCCATGTTGGTGTGAATGACCTGAGACGTACCTCTCTGGACTACATGAAAAGAGACATGGAAGAGCTCTCTGATTTTTAGCCCAGGCAGGTATGACCCTAGCCCTGAGTGGCATTCTGCCATCACCCAGAATGATACCATAGTACAAGGGTAAAATGATTGACTTCAACAATTGGCTAAGCTTCTGGTGTCATTCTAAAGGGATCCAGTATCTGTCTGCCTGGGATGACATGGTCGACAAATCACAGTGCTTTGCCAGAGATGGCCTGCACCTGTCACCCCTGGGATTCCGGATACTGGCTAAGGTTCTTGCCATCCCTATAGTGCCTTTTTTAGGCAAGTTCAAATGACAAATTCACCATGGTAACAGGAACAGGCAAGCAAAAACTGAGGGTGATGTTACTCAATGCTTGAAGTCTAAATCTCAAAATGCATTCACTCGAGACACTCCTTAAAATGGAGAACATCGATATCTGTGCAGTGACTGAGACCTGGTTCAAGGCTCAAGAGAGCACCCCTGCACTACCAGGCTATAACTCATACCACACTTTTCAGCCATGTAACCTGGACCAGAACACCAAAGGTGGAGGTGTGTCCATATTCATTAAGGATATCCACACCTCCAGGCTAGTTGCTCAGCATAATGCAGCCAAGGTTATCCAAGTGCAACTAACTCTGGGCAAAACTGAAATCCAAATTGTAGCTTGCTACAGATCCCCCACCTTGCCCCAGGATTCCCACTCCTCTTTTCTTAATGTACTGGAAAATATTAGGGTTCAACCAAGCACCCTAATAATGGGCGATTTCAACTACCCCACCATTAACTGGGAAAACTACTCATGTACCAACTCCTTTGCTCAAAGCTTTCTGGAATTCATAAACTCCAGTGCCCTGGATCAACTTATCCCCACCCCACCAGGGGCAACAATATCCTAGATCTAGTCATTACCAACATGAGTGACCGATGTTCCACACCTGAAGTCAATGCCTCATTGGTCCGATCCCACCATAAGCTAATTACCCTAGATATCGACATCCTACCCCCACCCCCCATTAAGGAAACCACAGTAAAAAATTTCTCCAAAGCCAACTTCATGCTTGTTAAGACAGAAGTGGTGAACTTCATGACACCCATGCAGTCGGACAATACAGTTACGGCTACTGAATCCTACACAATTGCACTTTATAACCACTTACATGAGTGCATGGATTGTGCTATCCCAAACAGAACCAAGACACTATCCTCCAAAAAAAGGAAGACAATCTGGTGGTCCCCTGCCATAAACAAACTGTACAACAGAAGGAAGAAACTGTTGCAAAAGAGAGTAAAATCCATGAGTGGAGGAGCTCCCTGGTCAGCCTCAGTAAGAAGCTGTGATCCCTGATAAAATCCTCCAAAGTTAGTTATGAAAACAAAATTGCCACTGATTCTAAAGCCAACCACAAAAAATCTTATAGCTATGTCAAGAATCTCAATGGCAACACTCAGATCTGCTCTGAGTTACAGCACAATGGCACTAAATATACAGACCCAGCTGATATTGCCAACATCCTGGCAGATAGGTTCAGTGCTAACTTTACCCCACTTCACCCCCTAAATAGCCCATCTCTATACCAGAAGAATGCAAAGTTCCTGTAATCACAGCTGTACAGGTAAAAACCACACTCTTCAAAGCCTAGAACACAGCATCTATGGGACCAGACAACATCCCAGACTGCATTCTACATGAACTACAGAATGAACTGGCACCCCACCTAAGTACCATGTTCAGTCATAGCCTCACCTCAGCTTTGTGCTTGCTGAATGGCGCACAGCAATGGTTATCCCACTCCACAAGGGGGGAGTCACCACGGACCCCGGGAACTGCCACACCATTAGCCTGACGAGCCTGGTCTTCAAGGCCATTGAAGGTATCATCATGGAACTTATAAACAAAGACATTGGTAATCTCCAAACTCTGGACCCAACCCTGTTCAGGTTTGTAAAAGGCAGATTATGTCTCCTAAACCTGACAGACTTCTTTGAAGCAGTCACCAAAGCAGTAGTCGAGGGTAAGGTAGTTCACACAGCCTATCTAGATCTCGCCAATGCTTTCTACACTATCCTCCACTCTGGAATTATAGATAAACTCACTAAACTAAGTATAAATCCCTATGTCACAAGATGGGTTGCCAACTGGCTCACTGACAGAACCCATACTGTGAAAGTAGCAGACTCCAAATCCGACTTCAGACCAGTGACAAGTGGAGTACCACAGGGTTCAGTCCTGCATCCTCTCCTGTTTGGTATCTACTTCTCTGAAGTGCAGGCTAACACAGAAGGTCTTTGGCTAATGAAATTCACAGATGACTGCAAACTAGGAGCCATAATTGAAACTCCTAATGATGTGGACATCCTACAAAAGGGCCTCACTGAGACAGATGCCTGGTGTCAAAGCCATGGTCTCAAGCTCAATGCCAAGAAGTGCATTGTCATCCTCTTTGGTAAAAACTCTGTACCCATGAACTATAACATAGGCGGTAGTATACTTAACACTGAAAGTGTGATAAGAGTCCTTGGGACACAAGTGGACAGTGGTCTCTCCTTTGATAATCACATTGTCACAGTAGTCAGGAAATCCCTACATGGCACACCTCATCACAAAAGGTTTCTCATCCAGAAAAAAAGAGGTCATTGTTCCCCTCTACTCATCACTCATTAGACCCATTAGAGAGTACAACGCCCCTTTTGGTATGTACCTCACAAGCCATCTACAACAACTGTAAAGGCCACAGGAATACCTCACAAAGAGGATTACCGGCCTCAAATAGATGCCCTATGCAGACGGTCTCAAAAAACTCCAGCTTTACTCTGTCGCATATCGCCTGCTTAGAGGTGATCTCTGCCTAACATACAAAGCTATGTCAAACCCAGAGCTGCTGAACATGCTCCACTTAAAGAAATCCCAATCCCTCCAAGCTACATGCTCTAGGGACCTAAACCTTGTCACCACAATAAACAGAACATGCCGGAGGGATAGATTCCTGTCCTAGAGACTTCCCATACTCTGGAATAAACTACCTATCTATGTCAAACAAAGCTCCTCATTAGCACTCTTCAAGAAAAATCTTGATGATTGGATGGGAAATAGGAAATTCACCCCAGGGATCACTTCTGTGGGTCTGCTTGACAGTGGCACAGGAAAATAATTTTATTGGGTGGCAAAAGCCAGGGTACCTTTTTGGCTGGGCTTGTAAAGGCCCTAGGGCTGATAGCCTAGTACCTACCTATGAACCTATGTATCCCAGTCTGTCTTCAAACTTCTGGATTGTTCTTGAATGTAGAAAAAAAACAACTATGTTATTCACTGCCAAAGAATCCTGGCCAAACAATGATGAGCCATCCCTAGAACTTCTCTGTATAACACCCTCATTGTTTTGGGTTTCACTACTGATAAGGAACTAGAATCTGGCCACCATGCCCATGTTACTCTAACCCATATCAGTCAAAATCATACTAAAGGCTTCATGACACCCTCCAAGCAATATTTCTTTATACTAACTGCTTCCATGGCTCAGCATGTAAATGAAGTTCTTTGTAATATGTAAGTGAAGTGGGTTGAGGGTTCAAATCCCCTCAGGCTTACGTTTTTGTTGGGCAGACATAAATTTACATCAGGCTTATCTTGTAAGGCCCTGCTCAGTTTGGGAAATAAGCAGTAGTAAATGCTTAACAATGATTTCAAAAACTTTTAGAGGATGGGTGACCTGTGCATCACCACCTTGATTGGACAATGAATGCCTGCAGGAGTGAGCCTCAGAACACCCCTGAATGTAAGTTATTTGTGCAATGGCATGCACTCTGTTGTGCATTATTGCTTGCTTAAGTTTGTCTACTGAAAGGTGTAAATGGCTAGGCATCTTAAGGTACCCATGATCATTTGCCTAAT